>NC_143563.1:112718400-113020500 GCF_054136105.1 Typopeltis vanoorti | reverse complement strand
GAGGAAAGGTTAGCAAAACAGATGGCAGTAAAGAGTCCCAGAGGAAGACCATGGTCTAGGTGGATTGATTCGGTCAGAAGTGCCTTAGAAGCACGTGAAATGTTAGATGTGGCAACATCTAAGTGCTTAAAAGTAATAGATCAATTTGGAGAGAAATTGTGAATAGGAGATTAATAATGTCAACTTATCATGTAGTGCTGTCATAGCAACCTGAACACCCCTTGGGGGTATATATAGTTCGACCACAGAAGCGAGAGCTGTCGTTGGCAGACTGCCAAGAAGAGTCAATTCATGTTGAAGGAGAGAAAGAAATAAGGCGATGTACGAATTGGTCACCAACACGTGAAATAATGTTATACAATTTCCTAACTGTTATACAAGCAAAATAGTTACCACTTTAAAGTCTACAATGATCATAAAAGAGAAGTTAATTTTCCGACGTGTAATAGTAAACAACTCGTCCCACAATACGGATTGATTACCCTATTATCGGAATGGATTCTCCTTCTTTTGACATGCGCAGAAGCGTCGAAGGATCTCGCATCTGTGGGCGTACAATATCAGGAAATTGATGATGATATTGTTTGGTTCCATATTAATTACTTAAGCTTGCCTGTAATTATTTTTTCTCCCAAGATTGAGAATATCTGATTACATTGAGTAAGGACTTGCTTAGTATGCCGATATGCATCTCAATTACTTCATTGGCAAATTATTATTTTTTTTTTCAAGGACATTTTTTCTCTTGATTTTTTCTGAGGATATACCTTTAGCATTTTTATAAGTAGTTTTTCCCCCTTCTCCCCAATTCTCTTAAATTATCATTAACTAAGTTTTCTTTTATATTTTCAGAAAAACACTGCTGTCACCTACTGGATCGAGCAGCAAGCAGAAACCGTAGGAAACCACGAGTATATGGGTGAGGAGGAAGAAAACATGTTGCGTCGGGATTACTCGAAAGAAGAAGAATGGGAAAGCGAAGCGGAAAGTTCTATATAGAGAGCGACAAGAGACGTATTTTAACTCGGACACCACTTAATCAAACCCGAATTCTTATGTTTCTAGTCATCGGCAGGTGGCTGCGCAGTCGCCAAGACACTTAAAATGCGCATGTGATTTGAGCCTGGCTCAGCGTTCTCTTTCTTGTGTTTGCGAGTGGCTTTCACTAAGCGACCTTTTTTGTACAAAGCTTTAATCAGGAACGTGCAAACAAACTTGCTTTGTAAATGGCGAAAATGAAATAAAACTATTTATTCTCTGTCACCAAATTATTTCAGATGTAATTAGATTTCGTCATAATAGCAGTTGTAAAATATCAGTTTGCGTATTAACGAAATGAAATATTTCCATGCATGCACTATTGCATGCACTATTTATATAGACATTTAAAACATTCCACCGGCTAATTCTGTTCAAGAAAGTAAATTTTATGATTTATAATTCTCATAGCAGCTCAGTATAATAATGTGTTATTGGTTTTCATACTCTAACAGTGCCCAGTAATAAAACTGGATACTGATAGTTTACCCCTCGAATGGAAAGAAAAGAAAATCAGTACTAAGTGAAATTAAAAAAAAAAAAAATTTTGAGTTGGTTATTTATTTTTTGAGTTTTGAAAAAATTAGCTTAGAAGAGGCAGTAGTATTTTGATTAACGATATTGTTCTAGCGCCATCTGAGTAGTTGTATCAGAAGGGAGTTTTGCATTCACACAATAAAACCAGATCTCTTGTGCAGAGTTACTTTCAAACAGTAGGTCATAGGTTCGAATCCACTGTGGCACAGATTAAAAAAATAAAAATCTTTAGATAGCAGATGAATTTTATTTATTCCCAGTGGGAGACCATCATCTTACTTATAGGCCTACCGTGCTTTTTTTATTTATTATTATTTTTTTTAAAGTTCCGTGTTTGGCCTGGTGCAGTATTTTCGTCTAACCTTTAACCTATCCACTGTTATGATGCAAGTTTATGGATGGGATGTTATCAAAAATTTGCTACTCAGTTGTTTTAGAGCAAGTACTGAGGAAGGATGATGTAAGTAAAAGAAGCTATTTGGCTAAAGTTGATTTACTTGTCGGGAATGTAACATTTCTCCTGAAATTCAAGCAGTATTGAAAGCGAGAACAATAACGTGAATAAATAAAAATAGTGCTGCCAGTAAAACTAGTAACTTTGCTTGTAAATTGCAGCGAATCATCATTATACACACATGCTTAGTTCATCGTTTATACATTAATTTTTTTCTAGTTTTTATTTTTAAATACGTTATTATTCTTATCCAGGTTTAGATTTATTTGCGAACAAATTCTGTCTTATCAATTTTAAGAAATCTAAAACTAGATATTTAATAGGATATCGCACGTCTTACTGTTTATCTGATAGTGGTTTATCAGCTGAGAAATCCTAGTCCGAATAAATTGTTGTTGTAGACAGCGGAGAGAAATTTTTACTTATTTTAATAAAGGTTTTTCATTGATCCTAAAATCCGTTGATCCAAGAGTGTTGAGTATTCACTAATCGTGTACATTTTACATTGCCAGTTTTTTTTCCGGATATATTATCCTCCTCCTCCTCGAGTTCAGATAGGAAAAGAAGAATATTATTATTATTAAGAGAGTCCTGCAGGGAGTCAGAGACTCATCAAGGGAGGCCACATACTACACACACCAGCTATCATACTTATTCTTGAATTCATTCACACTGCTTGCACTCAAAACATCCAATGGCAATCCATTCCAATCACGCACCATCCGCTGAGAGAAAAATCTAGCCCTCACCCTCGTTTTAGCAGCCATCATTATCAGTTTCCAAGGATGCCCTCTCGTCCTTTCCCCACCCTCCATAAATTGAAAAATTCCATGAATTGAAATCCTGTATGACCCTTCAGAAGTTGGAAAGTCTCAATCATATCACCCCTCTTTCTCCTGGTTGCTAGTGTCTGCAGTCTACAAATTCTCAGTCTGTCTTCATAATTAGTATTCCACAATCCTGATATCATTTTTAACACTCGCCTTTGTACGCTCTCCAATATATATCAGAATCACAACGGAGACCAGACCTGCAATAGTCCAAGTGAGGTCTTATTCAGGCCTTGTAAAGAGGCAAAATGACATCCTTATCTTTACATGCGAACGTTCGTTTCAGCATTGCAATTATCTTTTGAGTTGTATGCGCAATCTTTGCCACGTGACCCCTGAACTTTAACTTCCTATCTATTAACGCTCCAAGATCGCTAGCCTCATCAGTTTCTTCTAGCCTGTTCCCACCAATACAATACGACATTGGATATCTAATCATGCCGAAGTGAATGACTTTACATTTACTGACATTGAACCGACATCCATTTTCCCATGCCCACAATTCCAGCCTATTCAAATCATTCTGCAAGTATTGCATACCAGCAGCATTCCTGATTACCCTATCTATCTTTGCATCATCAGCAAATAGCTGTATGTCGCTTGTCAAATCCTCCCCAATATCATTAATGTACAGATTAAATAACAGTGGACCAAGCACTAATCCATATGGCACACCACGTTACCTTAAATCTTGCAGAATGACATCCCCCGTATACCACTTTTTGATATCCGTCAGTTAGCCATCCTCTTATCCATGCTAATATTCTATAACCTAGACCAACTTTCTCCAATTTATGCAACAGTCTTTCATGCTGTATTCTGTCAAAAGCCATCGCAAAATCCAACATTTTCATGGTGTATCAATTCCCCTTGTCTAGTTCAATGGAACATTGTTATAGAATGTGAGCAAGTTGCTAAAACATGACCCCTTCCCTTAATAAACCCATATTGTTCATTGCAAAGTAGAGATTCACAGTCAACCTATTTCTGAATGCGGGCCCTAACCAATTTTTCCAAAATCTTCACAACCATTCCGGAGATACTAATTGGTCGATAGTTGGATACATCGGTCTTTGCACCACCCTTGTGCAAGAATTACCATACATTCCGTCCATTCCTTCGGAATCTTCCCTGTTCTGAGACTAATATTAAACAGCCTGATCAAAGGAATGGCCAGTTGAGTCGAACACCCTTTTAGCACACGTGCTGATATTCCATCAGTCCCTATTGCTGAATTCTTATTCAATTTGTGCAACAGCTCTAAAACCTCGGCCTCACACATCTTCATTTCTTCACCTAGTGAAGAGGTAACAGTGAGCTAATGTTGTGTTCACTAGGGTGATAGCTTTTGATAAAAATGGGCACTCATTACCTGAACAACCTCTTCTGCATCTGCAACCCTCACGCCATCTGGATTTAGAAGAGTTATTCTTTCATTCTTTCTTTTACTTGCAGAATAGCGATAGAATTCTTGTGGGTTGTCTTTAGCATGCAAAGCCAGCTTCTTTTCATAATCAGACTTTGCTTTCCGTACAACAGTTGTGAGTATTCTAGCCTGTTTCTTATAACGTTCATAACGGACGTCATCCTTATGCAAACGGTATTCCTTCCTCATTGCCCTTTTCTTACGAATCTCTTGCTTAATACGATTACACATCCATTTGACTCATATTCTATTTATTCTTCGACCTCTCGGAACACATTCTGATATCGCATCATTTAAACATTGTTTAAATGCTTCCCATGATGCATTGTCGATATTCTTCCCATCTAGCAACCGATCTCATTCCACTGAACTTAGTTGGTCATAATTTCCTGCTCTGTAGTTCAGCATGTAACCTTTTCTGAATGGAACATTCATAAACTTAGTCACTTCCCAAGTGAGTACCGCACGCTCTCAATATAAGCGAACGATATGTGGTTTTCAGCAATTCGGGACAAATGAAGGATTTTTGCAGTTCACATTTCTTGCTGTAGTTCAGCATTGATTAAATGCACACCGTCAACCAAGAGATGCACTCGTAAAGATTTCCAATGCGTTACTTAGTATTTTTAATGTCATAATGTCACCAGGATGATCCATATTATTTTCTTTCCTTTACCAACTTAAAAATATCTTAAGAGTACGTCTTTATAGTTACATATTGAAAACATGATATTTGAACATTGATCAGTAGTTTAAGTTTAATTATAAATGAAAAACTAGTGTGTTAATAAAATTGAAAAGCATTCTCTAGAACACAATGAAGTCCAGTTCAGCAACTGGTTTATACATTTAATTATTCTTTGAATGAATATAATTTGTTATTTATACTCGCAGCATTTCCCAATAATAAACAGCGAGCAAGTCCTTTGGTTATGAAACTGCAAATATCCTGAGTGCAGTTTTTCATAGAAATCGTTTCTTTCCATCTTTTCCGAAGTCTTTAGAGGGAAATGATTACACGATTTGTTTCCGTTTATGATTAACTTAAACTAGTGCAGCGCATGGTTTGCAAACACTTTACCCAATCACCTAAGTATTATCTCTGCGAGAGTATCCACTGTGGTTTCTCTGTTAGAAAGACGTGGGTTCGAATCCCGTGTGGAATGCGAGGGATCTTTATGAAGGCTTTTCAGCTGAAGGTTGAGTTAGATGGAAATGTCTTATGATGGATTTTCTCCTGCAAAACGTGGGGTTTTTTCAAACCACGCAAAACTGACAAACCTCTGTCCATTCCTCTCAGTGTTTGCTTCTTCGATTAATGTTCTGCTCTGTTGAGAGATTTAAAGTTTGGTCACTTGAGAAATCCTCATAACAACAAATTTAAATCCAAAATTCCACATTTTTAACACTTAGTAAATTCTGCTGATTTATTCTTTTTATAACCTCCATAAGACATTTTTGCTGGTCTGTCCTCAAGTCAATTTTCTTTCATTTCTCTGCTAATTCAGTTCTAGTTTCTTAGTGTCTACTGCGACATGCAATAGTTTTTTTTGCACATTAATAAAATTGAACACTTTGGCGATATCAGTATGCAAAAAAGCGCCCTCTATCCCGACGAGCTGTAGTTCGAGAAACCTAGTACTGTGCTTGTGTCACTTGTTTTTGTAACAGAACCTGCAAAATTCAACGACGTCGAATGTAAAAGAAACGTTTCATCCGTGAGTGTGCGCGTATGCAAATCATTCGGGGAAACAGTTCACGGCGGAGCACAGAATTCTTACGTAAACAAACTTTGTTTTTCCAAGAGGTAGGAACTTGTTATCTTTTGCATATTCTAAAATATCAGCGTATAAACACACACACTTCAGTTGCACGGATAGCGAAAGAGCTCCGGTGAAAGCGAAATACCTGCACGTGAAATATTACTGCAGTCAAGGGCTTTCAACCTCCTTAGAGTGTTGGATTACATGCGTGATATTTTGATTATTTTTAGGGCTTAAAATCTGAGGTGGTTTGGAGATAAGGGAGGGGGAAAGAGGAACAGCATTTGCTTGTCGCCGTTTTCGACTAACTTTTAAGCTTTTGTTTTGCCTCCCTACTAGCATGACTTCTGTCCAACACACGCGTGTTTGTATAATAGATAAAGTAAAGGTTATGCACTTAAGAAAACAACGGCATGCAAACGAACATATTTCGTTTGCATACTGTTGCGCACATGCCTTTTTGTCTCCCGACCCCCAAACAATGCATCGTTCCAAAAAAAAAAAAGAAAAAAAAAAGCATCTCAGGATTACAGTACTTAATTATTGGCAAATCACTCGAAGTATTAAATGAATTCTGGGAATTCATTTAATATTTCAGGAAACGTCGCATGTAGGAGCATCAGTAATAGCTGATGTCCTTATAATTACGAAAACATGTCTTTGAATAAAATTTTAAAAAATTCCATACCAACTTAAATAACTACATTATTTAAGTTGACATACGTTGACTCTTAAGTATATTAAGGATTTATTTTAATGGCTAAGTGGGTTTGGTGAAATCTTTGTAATCGAAGTAAACAGATGAAAGCAGGATGAGCCATGAAAAATTTGAATGGTTCAGTCGAGCCATTCCCATTATCCCCTACGCCCTCTAACTATGCAGTATTTTTGTTTGATTTTGTAATCATAACCTTGGATTCAGCATAGTTTTAAACATTACTCTTCTGAAATATTGCATTACATAAAGTGATATTACAATTTTATTGTACTCGACGATCCAGTTTATGCAATACTCGAATGTTTTCACCTGTTTTGAATGGTGGCCCCAGACAAAAGGGCCTTTTTTGTGTATTCAGTTGCTCAGCCAGAAAATAGGAGTCGCCTAGGGGAAAGCTGACTCCATTTCATCTTTAACAGAGCTAAAATAACATAAAAGTGAAACGAAATCCAATTTGCTCCACTCGTTTTAAGTCCCGCTTTATAAAGCCTTCCCCGTAAATTTCTTTTAAAAGATGATATCCGAAGCAATCTTAGTGAGTAGATACTAAATTTATAAGATTTTTATCTTCGACTCCAAGAGGATGAGATCGGATTGTATTGCTGTTAAGTCTCAAAGGGGAGCAGAGATGTGTCGGGAAGACGATTTACGAATATTTTGCAGTGCACGCGCAATTCACGAGGAGGGAACACTGAGTTCTTTAGGCTTATTTAATTTTTCGAGAATCTCAGTTTAAAAGATCGAATGAATTATAAAAACTTATTTTTTTCTCTCTTGACAGTAGTAGTCGCCTTTCGCATCGAAAAATAGTTGCCGTGCGTCCCCCCCGGGGGGGGGACGCACGTGTTGACTTTTACCGGAAAATAATTTTGTTCAACGGGAAGAATGCGCTTTAGCCACCCTGCAGTTCGTTCCCAGAAGTCTCTTAGCGGGCCGAGTGTTACCAGTTGGGTTTTGCCTCGCAGTTTATTCCTTCTAAATCGGATTGACGATGTCGAATGCGTGTAGACCATCTTTATTGATAATTTATTAAATCGGGTCGCGCTTACGTGATAATGAGAAGTGGAGAGACTAACATGGTCTTTCCCCTCTCGCTCGGCTGCAGCGATTCGTTTCAGGAAAATTCCCGTAGCTGAAATAATCCTCGAGCGTTTCTTCTGGAATTTTCATTCTGCTGCGTGAAAATTCAAGGGAATTTGTATTCTATTTTCTTGCCTGATATCCGCGCTTGCAACAGTCGGGTAATCTTTTTGTGGAAATATGTACGCATAAAAGAAGTTTAACACGTTGTGTTATATTTTTCAGCCATACAAAAACATGCATTTTTTTATATGTGGAAGATTCAGTAAGTGATTATTATTATTATTTTTAACCCTGTATTTCAGACTATCTTGTATGAATCGTTAATTACATTTAATCTGATCAGGCGTTCTAGACATAGTAGTGTCGCCATCTATCGACAAGTCCTGAAACTACATGACTAATAACCACTTAAATATCGAATACATGACAATCTTTGAAACATGCCTTAGATAAGTTTACTTTGGTAGACGAACAGCGCTTGTGTGAACAAAATGAAAGACTAACATCTTTACACGTTAGCCTTTAGAATAGTTTATTTTTGATTCATTAATTTTTAATGCTTTCTAAAGTTTCGGTAAAACATACATTCTTCTTCTTCTTCTGCAGCTTGTCCCACTTGGGGTCGCTGTTAATGATGAGTCTCCTCCACATCCTTCTGTGTTAGGTGTCACTACATCCAAGTTCTTCATCCTCAAGTCCTCTTCTACCAGCTTCCTCTTCCCCTGCACATCCATCTGCATGACCTTTCTTCTCACACATTCGTCCTCCCTCCTCATCACGTGACCAAATCATCTCAACCTTGCTTCCTGTATCTTCGCTCCTAAGTTCGTAACTTTCACCTTTCCCCTCACATAGTCATTTCTCAGACGATCCTTTCTGGTCACACCGCACATCCACCTAAGCATTTTCATCTCCGCTACCTCCATCCTGCTGATGTTCTTTTTCCTCAGGGCCACAGTTTCCATAGCATACGTCATAGCTGGTCTCACTACTGTCCTATAGATTTTGCCATTCAGATTGATCGGCACTCCAGCCATCTCTCTCTCTCCGGTTCCTCCAACCCGCTTGTATCCTGCATCCCACTTCCTTCTCAGCCCCTCCATCTTCTTCCACTGTTGAACCTAAGTACCTAAAATCCCTCACCTTCCTGATGACATTTCCTCCCAGCTCCATATCTATCTCCTGGCCGCCGTCCACTTGGCAACACACATACTCTGTCTTACTTCTGCTCAGTCTCATACCTCTCTCTTCAGGTACTTTCGTCCATCTTTCCAGTTTAGCTGCCACTTCTTCTCTTGAATCTGCACACAGCCAGATGTCATCTGCATACAACATTGTCCAAGGCGCGTCTTCTCTCACCTCCTCTGTCACCACCTCCATCACAATATTAAACAGAAACGGATTTAATGCTGATCCTTGATGCAAGCCAATTGTTACTTGAAAACTTTCTATCTGTTCCAGACAGGTCCGAACTCTTGTCTTCACATTTCTGTACATTTCCCATAACAACCTGATATATTTCTCCGGTACCTTCTTCTTCCTCAGACACCTCCAGACTTCTTGCCTTGGCACTTTATCGTATGCTTTCTCCAGATCAATAAACACCAGATGTAGCTCCCGTTGTTTCTCTCGAAACTTTTCCATCATCTGCCGTAACCCAAAGATAGCATCTGTCGTTGATCTACCAGGAATGAAGCCAAATTTTTCCTGTGCAATCTCCACCTCCTTCCTCAATCTTCCATCAAGAACCCTTTATGAGCTATAAATTAAACATCCCACGAAAATATATCCTTCGTTTAATTCTTTCTCCAACTGTAAGCAAACAATTACTTCAACCTTGGTATTTCTTCTGGGTGTAGTTCCCACTAATGAGACCTCAAAGGTTGAAACCGGTCTGGGTAGTGGCCCTTCCCATAATCCATAACATTATACACATCTGAAAGGGTGAATGGTTTACATTACGGAATACTAAGGCAATTGATGTGAAGTCAGCAGCCTCTATACACAAGCAGCCCAGTCGTAAAATGACTTAACGCGCAAACGCGTTTGTTTAGAGTTTAAGAAAAGATAAAAATCAAGAATATAATTTCTTGGCATCTTTAATTTTATAGTATATCCAAGTGAACAACAACAAAAAAAAAAACTCGCCATACATAATGAGTAAAGCGATGGTAATAGTGCTACGCAGAAAGCCAGAGTTTCACGGCTCGAACCCCCCCCCCCCCACGAAATGTATTACCTAGAAATTAGTTTATATATATATATATATATATATATATATATATATATATATATATTTTTTTTTTTTTTTTTTTTTTTTTTTTTTAACCTTATAACCATAATCAGAGGGAACTCGAGTTGCTGAAGCTTGAATGCCACGCGTATTGGAAGTGGCAGTTAATTCATCCCGTTTTACGTATTTGCATGAAATCAAGCCCAGATGGGCCCGAATGAATGGGTTCAAATCTTACATCCGAACCATTTAGGATAATAATAATATTGAATTAGAACAATATACACATTCCTAATAGTGAAACCGATTTTAAATCCCTCGTGAAAGGCGTTTTCTGTTGAGATTAATTTATGATTCTTTATTTGAAATCCTTCGTTCAGTAAACAGTAGGGGTATCCAAATTTACGGGGTCGTTAATGACGTGTGTATCATGAAAGGAATTGCACGATCCATTTTGAGACGTTGATATTGAAGTGTAATTATAAATATTAAAGATTAACGTGGATTAAAAATATTAAAGATTAAAATATTAAAGTGGAGAATCTGATGCGACTGCAGGGGTGAGGTCACAACAATTAGTTTATCCTCCGCATGTCATTCTCAATAAAGCTTGTAAACGAAGTTAGGCTTGGTGTTTGTTAGTTGGCGAAATTAACTTAATGTTTCGATGCAACAGACATCTGACAGTCATATCTGTAAATTTAGGGACACAAAAACACGTGTTGAACAGATTATTTTATTAATTACTAATAATTATTTTATTAATTACTAATAAAATAAAACTTGACGTTTCGACCCCTATATCGAGGTATCATCGGAAGAATAAAACTGTATAAGGAACCAAGCTACATGCTCAAGCCCTGTATACCGGTAAACTAAATCTACGTAGTTAATAAATCTTTTCCTAGCCTGACCTCTAGTGATAAAAAAAATAAAAATAAATAAATAAAAATAAATAAATTAATATATATATATATAAAATAAAAAATTAAATATATAAATACAGCTACAATAAACTGCTAAAGTCCTCATGTATTAATATTCTTCTGGATAGTTCTGATTGTTATAAAATGATTTCTTTCAGTTGCTGTTGAATGTTACAAACACTTCACCAGGTTGTCTTCTTGTAGTGGGATTTTTTCTATGGCTAGTTTAGGTTGTTATACAGGTTGTAGATGGGTCCTCCACATTCTTGAAATCGTTAGGCCATCATTTTTGTTGAGATTTGGGTTTGTGTTTGGGCATTTCACATGACTCTTTAAATTTTCTCTCAAGCCAGGTTTTGGTGCGGGTGTAGGGATTTGGTATTTTTCCAATCAATTCTGTGGTATGTTTGGAGTGCGTGGTCAGAAAGGCCGTATTTTTTACTGTATCCATTTTTGATAAATGTTTGGTTGATGATCTTGTATTCTTGGTTTAGAGCCTGTTCATTAGAACAAATAGTTAGAGCTCTGTGTTTAAGGGTGCTTATGACACCTAGTTTTTGTGTTGGGTGCTGGTAAGAATTTTTGTGTATGTATTGACCTGTGTGTTTGCGGTAAACTGAGAAGGAGAGACAGCCAGAGGGAAGACGTGTGACAAGTGTGTCTAGGAAAAGAAGGGAGTTTTTTTTTTTTTTTTTTTTTTTCATTTCAATGGTGAATTGGATATGTTTGTGTTGTTTGTTTAGGTGGCTAAGGAATGTATTTAGAGCTTCGCGGCCGTGGGGCCAAATAGCGAAAATATCGTCGACGTATCTGAGCCAAATTTTGAGTTTTAGACATGCTGTCTCTAGAGCCCGTTGCTCAAAGTCTTCCATATAAAAGTTAGCTATTGGGGGAGAAAGTGGTGAGCCCATGGCTGTACCTTCTTTTTGAAGGTAAAAATTGTTTTGCCACATGAAATATCCGGAGGGGAGTACGTGGGCAAAGAGGGCCGTGATGTCATGTGGAAATATGTTCTGTAGGAGCAAGATCGTGTCATTGATTGGCACATTGGTGAAAAGGGAAGTTATGTCAAAGCTGACTAATAAATCTTGGGTTGAGTGTAATGTTTTTAATTTTATTAGTGAAATGTTGTGTATTTTTTATGTAGGAAGGGGACTGACCTACCAATTCCTTGAGTGTGGCAGCTAATTATTTGGCTTTTGGGCTGTCAGTTCCTTCAACAATCGGACGAAGCGGTGTGCCTAGTTTGTGTATTTTTGGCAGGCCATAGATTCTGGGCGCACGGGCATATTGAGGTATTAATTTTTTTGTTGTTTCTTCGGGCCATGTGTGGACGGATTTGATTAATTCAGTTGTTTTCTTACCAGCACCCAACACAAAAACTAGGTGTCATAAGCACCCTTAAACACAGAGCCCTAACTATTTGTTCTAATGAACAGGCTCTAAACCAGGAATACAAGATCATCAACCAAACATTTATCAAAAATGGATACAATAAAAAAAACTATTAACAAGATCCTCCATAAAGATACGAGTAAGGACAAAAAAAGATTTCAAGAATGCTATTGCCATTCCTTATGTTAGAGGCATTTCTGAAAAAAATAGACAGAACATTTCGCAAATACAACATTAAAACCACCTTTAAACCCCCAAATAACCTAAGACACCTACTCAGTTCTTCTAAAGATCCTCTTCCACACCTAGCCCACCCAGGGGTATACAAAATACAATGCGCATGTAACATACCATACATAGGGGAAACAGGGCGAACTATCCCAATCAGACAAGACGAACACAAACGGCACATTAAATACCTCCATTTTGGTAAAACCGGCCTTTCTGACCGACCACGCACTCCAAACATACCACAGAATTGATTGGAAAAATACCAAATCCCTACACCCGCTCCAAAACCTGGTTTGAGAGAAAATTTAGAGTCATGTGAAATGCTCAAACACAACCGAAATCTCAACAAAAATGATGGCCTAACCATTTCAAGAATATGGAGGACCCATCTCCAACCTGTATAACAACCTAAACTAGCCATAGAAAAATCCCACTACAAGAAGACAACCTGGTGAAGTGTTTGTAACATTTAACAGCAACTGAAAGAAATCATTTTATAACAATCAGAACTATCCAGAGGAATATTAATAGATGAGGACTTTTATCAGTTTATTGTAGTTGTATTTATATATATATATATTATTTATTTATTTAATTTTTTTAATTTTATATATATATATATATATATTTTTTTTTTTTTTTTTAAATTTATTTTTATTTATTTATATATTTTTTTATCACTAGAGGTCAAGCTAGGAAAAGATTTATTAACTACGAAGATTTAGTTTACCGGTATACAGGGCATGAGCATGTAGCTTGGTTCCTTATACAGTTTTATTCTTCCGATGATACCTCGATATAGGGGTCGAAACGTCAAGTTTTATTTTATTAGTAATTAATAAAATAATCTGTTCAACACGTGTGTTTTTGTGTCCCTAAATTTACAAATATGAGTGCTGATCACCGTGTAACCTTAAAAGAAAGAAACATCTGACAGTGGCAGCTGTTAACGAATGAAGCTCCAAGTATTTAAGTGACAGCTCTTATGTCACATTCCATTAAACGTATGAGAAGTTACCTTCGGCAACATGAGTGTTTCCTTGGCAACCGTGGAATAAGGAGTGCTTGGCATGTGAAAATGAGTTCAGTCTCACCGAAGAAAACAATACTAGGCTAGTTATCAAGTTTTAATAGCTGAGATTTGTACAATCAAGCTCCACTTATAGGAACTTCGGGATTGAATGGCGGTTGCTCCACTGCGATCGGCTCTTCAACCACCCCGAGGCCCTCTCTCTTCGACGAATAGTCTGGCGGTGCGTTGGGGCTCATCCAGTTGGGATTAAACATGATCGGAAACGAAGGATCGGCAGAAAAAGGGTGGGCGAAGTTCGTAATGTAGAAGGGACCCGTGATGACTGCAGCTGGGGTTACACTCCGTTGGCCGTCGACGGTCAGCGGACTCACAGATTTGGACAGTTTGCGAAGAGTTTGGCCTAAATTAACGCACAGAACGATAACCACGACTAGCAGGAAGCCGCCAGTCGACAACATTAACGGACCCAGGATGTTGAACATCGAAGTGATGCCTCGGAGCGAACTCTCTTCTCGCTGAGGATACGGTGGGAAAGCGATCACCGTCATGGCGGTGCCTGCGAGGATCATCGCAAACGAGATTCCCGTGAAGATGGCGATCACTGAAAATTGAATCCATGACGTGGACACCACTGGCAGGGTGGGTCTGGAGGATGCCTGTTGAGAATCGATGTCCGGGCTGATTACATCAAGCGATGCAGACTCCATCTTGTTCTAGCTAAAAGACAAAAGTGTTTCAGAAGATATTTTCAATTTTTCACTTTGTTCGCTCTATTAATTATCGTAAACATAAATTCGTTCTGGCTGTTTAATTACATTCAAACTTTTTAAAAATATATATATTTTGACTTAACATGAAAACTCGTAAAGAAGGAAATAACAAAACTTTAGTATTGAAATTTATGAAATTTAAAATGCTGGATAATAATTATTCTTCTGGTATTTGAATTTTAAGTTAGCAGTAATGTTGGTACGTTAAATTCGTCAGTACATTACAGTAAAGTTTGCCAATGTAATTATGGAAGTGTCGTGAGCAGGGGCGAATTCTCCATGCCTTTTATGCTTACTTCGCAAGCTCATTACTTAAGAAAGAAGTAATATTTATTTGTTAATAAATGCATGCATTTATAAGTATTCCATTCAGGCTTTTATTTGTGTAGACAGAAGACGTCTTAGGCTTGCGCGGTAATAATTGTACTTTGCGTTGTGTATCGAAGGCCGATGCTTGCTCGTCTAGTCAAAGCTACCTTGGCTTGTCGGTTGTGTGAGTTTCCAGGTCCTCGCTGTAGCACTGTGATTTCATGCGCCCTCATAGCCATTTCTGCTCCCTTCACGTCGTCTTAAGCACAGGCCATACGCAGTGAAAGTAGCTCTAACCAGTGAGCTTCACAAATTGCGTGTTGGTTGTAAGTTACAACCAACTTTTTATGACGATGTCATTGACCAGTATATAAAGAGGAACCGTAGGATACAATTTGTATTCAAGTAGCTAAATTGAAAAAGATAGAATATCATTTGTAAAAGAAATGTTGTATTTGTATGATTAAATATACATAAATTTCTAAATATATAGTTTTAAATGGTCAGTAATTCATTATTCCGCTAATCAGACTTCAATCACATCTCTCACTCCCTGAATGACAACAAGAGCAAGCGTGAATTTCAAGACCAGCATTCGCCTCTGGTCGTGAGTTTCCACTTTGCCTGTGAACACAATCCGAAATAATGAAAACAGTTCTGTTAGGCCACTGTATTTCTTAAACAAAACATTTATGCAACAACACAGATTCTTCCAAAATTTTGTCGCAAGGTAGCGCAAAAAGCAAAGCATCTCTCGTCAGAAATTAGAGCTTCATATTCTGTCGATTATTTATCGAAATACCTCACTTAAGCGTTATTAGGCTATTTTGTATAAATTAATTTATCTTGTTCAATGAGGATCTGTTTTAATCTTATCACAAATGTCCAAAGCTCGCGGACAAAGGGTATTATTCAGAGGAGAGAGCGTGGAATAAAGGTGTCGAAGGAAACAAACCTTATTGATGAAGTGTGCAGGGAATCCAATAGAGGGTACGACTTCGTTGAACATGTCTGATTTCTTGTTGGTGGAAGGACAAAAGTACTTTACTATTCATGCTGTGGTTTGCCTTGCTTTTAAGTTGAGGGATATTTCTGGCTCTGCTGCAGGGTTATTTACAGATCATCGAATAATTGGAATAATTTTCCAAAACCCATGAAGAGGGGATATTTTCAAGCTTCGAATAGCAGAGGCACTCTCCCATGATATTGTGGCTTATACAGTCCTTTGTTTGTGTAATTGATTTATATAATAATGAAATGCACTTCGTTAGTAAAATTTAAAAAAAAAAATTGGGATCGTCGTGATATTTAAAAGTTATAAATGAGATTAAAAAAAATAAAGACAGCTTGCATAAGTTTGAAACGTTATTAAACTATTTTGGTTACATTTGTCAAACAGACCACAGTTCTTTTTAATCAATGCTAAAAACGATGAAGATAGTCTTCGCTTGGTTATAGATCGCGTTGTTATCGTTTATAATAACAAGCGCCCTCTTTCGAATTAACTTTAGTGATTAAATTTCGTAGTGTTAATTGCAAACAATATGCATTTATCATCACCGTCTTTTCCATCGTGTTATGTGATTAAACTACCAGACTTCGTGGTGCGAGATCAGCTAAGAGTTCGCTCACCGATTACAGGTCCCTCGACACTTCTGCGCATGTCAGAAAAAGGATAATCCCTTCCGATAATAGGGTAATCAATCTGTCTTCTGGGATGAGTTTGTTTATTATTACAGGTCGGAAAATTTAGCTTTTCTTTTACGAACGTTGTTTTTAAAGTGTAACTATTTTGCTTGTATAACAGTTGGAAAAATGTACGTAGAGTATTAACAAAATTAAAAAAGGTATAGCATAAAACAAAAATGTAACTAAGTTTATTTTTAAGAAAGTTTTCTATAAAATAAAAATAATTATGATGAAAAACAGAAATTTTTTCAAATGAACTTAGATATTCTAAACTTACAGTTGAGAGAACTGAGACACTTTAATGTCCCAAACTGATTAATTATTTATGACTTGTTGTGAGTCTTTCAACAAACCTATGCAAAAAAAAAGGTTGGAAAAAAATACCATTATCAAATCCTTTTAATCTTAATAGTCATCTGATTCGGTGTCCGAATCGCCATCATTTTCACTTAAACTGATCACCAAATATGATCAGTTTAAATGAAATTCTTCGATAATTCCGTCTCTGTCCCAATACATATTTTCCAATGAGGTGACATGAAAGCAATATTTTCCCCAGTTTTGAACTGTAATACTATCAATCGCCTGTTCTGAAAGCTTAAAAAGTTTCGACATGTCAATATCTCCAGTTACGTTGCGATGGCGAATGAAACTTTTCACTTCTGCCCAATAGCATTAATATCGCAATGATATGGTGGTAGCCTCAAAGCTAGAAATCCATGCTCTTTGAGCATCGTGTGGAATTTAAATAGTTAGTTGTGGGCGAGTTTCTTTTGACCAAATTAAGCAATTCAATTTTTCGCATATCTGGGGAATGAGAAATGTTATTTGCAGAGAGCCAATCCATAAGAACTTGCTTCTTATTAGACCAATTTGGAACTTTGTTTAATCGAATAGAGTGATATGAAGCGTTATCAATTATAACAACAGCATTTTTAGGAAGGTTTGGAATCAGTTTTTCTTCTGCCCACTTTTCGAAGATCGTTGAATTCATTTGCCAATGGTAATCTCCAGTAGTTGAATTGGCTTCGTATAGTAAGTTTGAATTTGGTAAAAAAAACCCATTTCTCCACCCACACACAAAATTATTATGCGCCGCGAGGCATTTCCGGTTTGTAGCACTCCACATTCTTCTTTAGACTGCCAACATTTTCCATAAGTTAAATTACTATCAATCCAAGTTTCATCTAGATACACAATCGGTCTTTTCTCCTCCCTGAAACGTCTTATTGCTCTCAAATACTGAGTTCTAGATAAAACAATGTCACTTCGCTCCATGATAAGTTTCCTTTTATTCTAGGACTTTTTAAAACAAAATCCGATTTCATGAAGTATTTTCCTTAAAGTTTATCTTTTCCAAGGAAAATTAATTTTTTCTTTAAGCACAGGAATCAATATTTCGGAACAGTTGGCACTCTTTTCTCGACCACGTAAAATTCGTGAATAATTCTTATAACGTCTACATCAAAATCATTTAAAGCTACGGTTTAGATGGTTTTCTTTACTCTGGCGCCTTTTTTTTAGGAGATTTAAATTTTGGCTTACCTTCACTTTTTGATTCCCTACGAATTCTTCTAACAGCCGACCCCGATACGCCCGCAATTGCACTTGCACGTTTTACGACTTGAGAAAGGGGAACAAGAAGACGGCCTTCTGACGATTCTTTTTCGCAGAATGTCAGCACATTATTCAATATTCTTTTGCAAGAGCTACTGAAACGTTTAACAACAAAACTTGTTGACTGTACTGGATCCATCATACAAATTAATAATAAAAAAATAATGCAAAATGAGAACAAAAATCAAGCTAGTACTAGTATAGCGACAGACAAGAAAGCACGTAATTTCGTTGGCGACCAATTCGTACATCCTTCATTTCTTTCTCCCCTTCAGCATGAATCGACTATTCTTGGAAAAATGCCAAGGAGAGATCTACAAACGGTGGGCGAACTATGCTGACACTGTTATTTCAGACACTGACAATGCATGTCTTACGGTTCGCTGTGACTGAGCGAAAATATATCGAACAGGAAGAAAGGCAGCGCTGTTTCTTCTTTATGCTTTCCCCTCGCGATCTTCACGAGCGTAAATAATTCCTTTGAATAAAATCACAGTTCCAACGAACCAGAGAATTATTCTACAATTTTTGTTAAAAATTGTAGAATAATCGCCGTATATTTTCAAACAAATCGCCGTATATTTCAGGCAGTTGGACGTTTCCACCTCATTGAAATCACTCAAATGAAAAATGAACCCCTCCCCTCATGAATCAGAACTGAGTAATTATTCTGATACATAAGATCTGCTATTGGAATAATTTATATTTTGAATTTAAAAAAAAAGAAGTCACGTTGACTAAACATCAGAAAATGGTTTGGGATCATTTTAAGTTTTAAAACAATTTGTTATTCTCTTTCTCGTTTTTTTTTTTTTTTTCAATAATCAAACTGCTGTTTTTAGAATCGGCTTCTAGGATCGATATTCCACTTAAACTGAAGTGAAATATCAACGTTCAATGGCATGAATATCCTCTGGATGTAGACGCAAAAGCATTCATGATGATCGCCTTGACGTGCCAGAAAAAAAAGTTGATACTATTAGTATGGTTAACGTATACGTAGTAGTTTCTGTGCTAAAATAGTGCAGTTTGTTCACCAATGTAATATTGCCATATATGATGTTGATAAAATTATCAGTCACGATTAGTTTATAATCATAATTACCATCACTGTTGGTTATACATCACCTAATAAACATTTGCTAACAAAAATGCAGTGATTTCCTTCGTTCTAAATAACTAAAGCTTTGGATGAGTTACCCAGTTTCTAATTAAACTGTGAGAAGATACTACGGGAGGCGTCTTATTGAAATCTTCGCCATGAAAAATGCAATACCATCGGATTTAAGATTAATGCTGCTGTTCAACACTACCCGAAAATATAATGTTCATAATATATCCTGCTTAGTTTCGGAAATAGCCTATTGATAACCAATATATGTAAACAGTGGGGGGGGGGGCAGCAGATTCTTAACTTAGACGATTGTGATAACCGTGTGTAGATATTGCAGCAGCCCTGTTAACTTTCACTGCTTGCGATGTTAGCCTTCCTTTCCCGATAAGAAGATCGTGTTCTAGTTAGCGGGAGGAGTAGACAACCGTCTCTATTTACGCGTGATTATGACGCTACAGTGACTTTCAGAGGAGAAATGAAGTCTTATGAGACGTATAAAGGCAGCCTGAGGGAATGGCGAGAGTGCATGCAATTGTGTTTATCAATAAAAGCTAAATAAAAATCAGTCTTCAGCGAGTGTTTAGCTGTGTATTAATACTATGAAGTATTTTCATCGAAATTTGAAGTCCTCATTAAGCAAATACCAGGTTAGCTCACCTCCCTCAGTTCTTTTTTTTTTTTTTCCAAGTAATGTCAGCGACGCTGTTTATGATATACATTCCGTGACACACAAATATTTACCGATGAGAGAAAACTAATAAAGTTAAATCATTAAAGGGAGGGGTATGCTGCACTGCATTAAACTCTAACTCCAGGAGACCTATTTCCATCTGCAGCGAATATAATTATTTGATACCACTTTGATGGAGAATTCAAGCTCTCTACGATATCAACGGCCTCGTATTCACTTTAATTCCTTTTTAAATCTAGATGATTTGTTATTATATGCATAGCTTTCCCTACACCAGTCTAATCCTATTCATAATCAAAGACGGCATACTCTGATGATCATATATTGAACATCCGTCACATGATGTAACGTTCATTAAATGAGCATCTGTGCCGTTAATACATCGATGAAACGAGATTACTCATAGAAGTGTATTTCCTAAACAGCTGCGCGAGTTCGCCTGTGTTGCGTTTGAAATAGGTGCTTAAAGGAAATAAAAAGCACGTAATGTGTTTTCGTGAGCTTGTAAAAATGCTCACCTTAATTCATGTTGATTTACTGGATAATCTGATCAGCATCAGTCATTCTATGTGTATAACCTAATCCCTAGTGAAGACAACCTGACATATGCTGTGTCAATGTTTCCGAAAAGAGGCAATATTACTAGCTTTCAAAGTATCTGATCTGTGAAGCGCTTGCCCATGTAAGAAATCTGAACTCACTAGCGAATGCACACTGGGACAACCAATATATTAAATTTAGCGGGTTTTTTTCGTATAAAAAATATCGAAAACAGAATTTTCGCTGAAATAAAAATGAGATCAGCTGTCGACATCTATAATATAATATTTTTTCTTTTTATCGCCCTGCTGAGTTTTCGCACGAAGCGTGCATTCGCGTAAAACAGGGAGGCAAACAGGAAGATGATATTCATGGCTTTGCGTCCTCTGAAAACTAATATCTCTCGTCAACGGCAAAATACAGTGCTTACAGTGATGTGAAGAATACTGGAGAGTCTTCTGACGAGCAAAAATAGGATTTGTTGAGTCATTTGTAGAGTGGATCATTATAGATTCATAGTGGGTATAAAATCTAGGTTCGAAGACCAACAGATAATGGAGTGTGTCCGGGAAATCTATACCGAAAGGGGGATATGCTACGATCTCTTGACTGCGAGTCTCAAAATTTTCTGGCCTTCAGTATCATCGCACGGTGCAAGCCAAAAATGTTCGGGAATAGTTCGAAGAGTATAATTCCATCAGTGATCTTGGCAAGTGTTATTAAATGCCTGGAAATCATTTGGGAATCTTTAAGAGAGCTGAAGAAAATTGCTATTCCTCCAATCATTGGATCCAGTCTTCTTGATGAAATGGGATCACTTCTTCAACCTTCTGGTACTGTGTACAAACCTCATTTAAAGATCACAAGTAGTTTTTTCGTTTCCATTCCTCCTTCCCCCCAAGCTTGATACTTCAGCTTTAGTGGGTTATGTTATTGGTGCTGATGCAATAGACAGTCCTGCTAATTTCATGTTTTAGTTATTTCAACTGAGTTAATGCTATCCAGTATTAACTCACAGAATGCATTTCATGCGACACCATGCTAATATTAGGGAGACAACAACCTTTCACAAATCCTTTTTGAAGGAATAAAGCAAGTAGATAGGAGGAATATTTGGTACGCAGTTTTGTTCACTAATTGCTAAGCATTTCAAATTGTCTCAAAAAACAGCTAATAGCTTTGTTCTGTCAAGTGAACAAACAGAAAATACAATCAAACTATAATAGTGCTTTTCTTTTTATTTGTAGAGAAAATACGCATATTTGGAGGTCATATTTAGTCGTTTTCCTGAAGGTAAAAAATGTACTTGTACCCCAAATCATTCTTCCATTAAAGAAACTTTCTCGGATTATGTAGTCTAAGAGTTGGTTTTTTTCTTTTTAATTTTTTTTTTAAATTTAAGTATAATAAAATGAATGTCTTTTTTGGAGTTGCTATTGAAATAAATCTTGAATATTTGCAGCAGTGGACTTAAAGAATCGGGTCAGTAGAACTATTAACTTTAAAAAGAAAGAGGGGGGGAATTCCTCATTTTGTTGTAACACGAATATCCATTTAGGCTAGTTATAGTGCTGATTCCCCCCACCAAACTTGATACTTCAGCTTTATTGGGTTACGTTATTGGTGCTGATGCAATGAATTCTCTCCCTCTTGTTTTCTACTTAAATCGGGCAGCATTGACCATTGATTTGATATCTTCCTAACAAGACTCCAGACATCGACTTCAGCGTACTCTCTAGCAGTGAACGCGGTGCCTTCTAATGAGGCCAATATCGCTGCCCTTCGACATTTTGAAGCATTCGTTCGTTATAGAAATGAGGTCAAGGCGTTCTATAAACAGTCATCTATCTGTACTTAACTGCAATCATTATCGCATAATAAATAGATGAAACTATAATATAATTGAGGATGGAGACTTACCCGAGGAAAACATCCTATTAAGGATCTTCATGTGGCTTGCGTCTCGTACACAACCGCAAAAAAGGATTTTGTTTCAGTGAACGAAGCTCTCCCTACTTGGCCGGTGCTGTACACTTACCCTGCAGTATCTAGGCAACAAAGCCAAGCGATAGCAGATCGATTCGGGTGTCTAAAGAAAGAGAAAACACCGTTTTGAAGGACGCAATTTATCACAGCGCGGAAAATACATTTCTGGAAGAAATCGAAGTATGCCAATGAAATTATTGTATTGCCATGGTAATAGATTTTACCACAAGTACGTAGAGAAGTGCTTCATTTAACACAGCATTTGTGTTATTTTGCGCTTGTTGCACCTAGAAATTCTAGATGTCACTGTGAATAGTATTCTACAGGTTAATCTCGACATTCGATTTTATAGTAGGTTAGGCTTTGTCTCTTTGTTATTGACCCAATATACACGAGTAAGTTTTGTATTCCGAGAAAATGCAGCTTCCTTTCTAGTTAATTTTCCGGTTCCAGCGGTCCTGATGTGACGTCAAAGTGCAGCAGGCATTCAAACTTTCGATTGTTTATTTATATGATGAGACCAACGCAGAATGCAATGGACATGTGCATTGATGTAGTGGAAACACAAACTGCGAAGTGAATGGGGAATAAAACTACGCTGTCTTTAAGAGCGAAAGTTGGTCCGCTGTAACGTTGCCATTGCTGTCTCTGACAGATTAAATACTGTTGCAGAGAGAGAGAGAGAGAGCATATCGGTGGCCAAGTTTGAATTTTTGCTCGTGTTTTATGAGCAAGAGTTCTAATTCAGTTCTTGTTCATATTAACTGACCAGGTCATCTAACTTTATTCTCTCTTGATCTCCAAGATAGCATTCTCAAGTGCACATAAAGGTTCGTCACTCCCGTGTTGATAATTCTTAAATAAGTACCCCATCATAACTCCCTTTTGGATTATTGCATTCGTTGTATTTACTGAAGAATAAAACGACTTAGGACATTATTTCAACATGACGGCTATCGTGTGCATTTATGCACTGTTTACCTCAGACATATATTTTAAAAAATGAGAGAAAATATATAAAAGTTAAAATAATGAATAGATATTTTTATAAGTCATAATTCAAACACTAATTCTATGTCTGCGATAAAAAATGTAGGCATATCTTGAAGATCTGATTTAGAACCGAATTTAAGCATTTTAGAACTGGCATTATTAGATGAATCGTAAAGGTGAGTTGAGAAATAACTAGAATTCAATCGCCAGTAAATAATCAGCGGAGCAGAAAGATAATGGTGTATGATAATAAATAATAGGACGTGCACTAGTATCAGTCATTAGTCCATCCAGCATCCGATGTTTTAGTTCAACTTTGATATTTAATTAGATTATTATAGTCATTATATATAAGGACTGGCTTAAAGGGACGAAGCAAGAATGCTTTTCATCTTCCCCGTTATCTCTATCTGTAGAGGACTGTGTAGGGATAAGGTGTTATCGAGCTATTAAAGCTCTGATCATGGCAGGAGGATAACAGCAATAGCCGAGCCTCAGTTAGAACTTCATTGGCTATAGCATTGCCATCCATTACCCTCCAAGGGTATTAATCACACCATCTCCTTCTTTAATTTAATTTGATATTGACAATTGACAATTGACATTTATGTCTTTAAGGGTGAAGCAAGATGCTTTTCATATTCCCCGCTATCTGTCGTGGTTACAGTGAGGGTAAAATTTACGAGCAGTTTGCTCGCCCTGAATGGGCATGGAGATTATGCATCGTTATAGGAGGCTAATATAGTTTTTGGTCTTCTATATTTGAATATGTCCGTTGGCTCATATGCTGCAGCTTGTTGAATCAAATCATTGGGGTGTGTGGACGTCTTTAGAAAAAACTTGGAAGCTAAGGATTGTAGATAAGAGAGAATATATGGAATATTTGTGTCTCTATGGAGCTGGCTGTTTCTAACATACCACGGGGCGTTCAGAATCATTCTCAAGCACTTGTTCTGCACACGCTGAATCTTGATAATGTTAGCGTTAGAGGTGTGGCTCCAGGCTGGAGAGGCATAGGTGATTATGGGACGAATCGTCATCTGGTAAAGTTGCAATTTGATTCTGTTGCTGAGCTTGCTATTTCTATTAATTAGCGGGTAAATCTGAGCTATGGCTTTAGATGCTTTTGCACATGCAGACTTGATATGTTGGTTGAAAGATAGCTTTTTGTCGAGAATTACACCCAGGTAATTTGTTTCTGTCTGCCAGGGAATTTTAGTATTGAATAGTAACACATCTCCTGCAGGAGACATTGGCCTTTTTGAGAAAAGAACCGCTGAGCTTTTCAGGGGGTTGACTTCCAATCTCCACCTAGAGAACCAACCCTCCAGCTTTAGAATGTTTTCTTGAAGCTTTCTAGTAACGAAGTGGGGTCTGAGGGATCTGGTTAGTATTGCCGTATCGTCCGCATACAGCGCTAAAATGGAAGTCATCGGATTGTGAGGGATGTCTGACATGTATACAGAAAACAGCAATGGAGCCAGTAGAGATCCCTGTGGCACTCCAGCAAAGATATGGCGCTGGGACGATATAGAACCGTTAATTTTAACTTGCATTGATCTATTCTGAAGATATGAACGGATTAGATGAACCATTTTTAGTGAGATGCCGGCTGAGATAAGTTTGTGCAGGAGTCCAAAATGCCAGATTTTATCAAATGCTTTAGATAGGTCTAGGAAAACAGCTCCTGTGTACTGGCGCCAGTTGTAGCTGGTGATGATATATTCCACAATTCTATGGATTTGCTGGGTAGTACTATGGTGTTGCCGAAAACCAAACTGTTCTTTAGGGAGGATGTTTAGGTCATTTATTGAGGTTTGGAGTCGTGAGAGGATGACCTTCTCTGCAATCTTACCCAGGTTGGAGATGAGACTGATTGGACGATAATTCTGCGGTAAGTGTGGGTCTTTGCCTGGCTTATGTATAGGAATCACATCAGCCAGTTTCCAGGTGGAAGGAAAATAGTGAAGTCTTAAGATTGCATTTATTATACTGGTCAGATGCACTATAGCTTTTCGAGGCAGCAGCTTGATCACCCTGTTTGAGATGCTGTCTGGTCCAGGAGCTTTATTGTTCTTAAGTTTTTTAATAATATCATATAATTCAACAGGTGATGCGGGTGCAATATGATCAGCACTGGTATCCGGGAGGTTTAGTGCATGTCTAACCTGTCTGTGGATTTTATACAGATGATTGAAATCAATGTTGTTATAAGATGGTTTGCACTGATCCTCAAGATTTTTAAGTATGGCTTCTGCCTTATCTGCATCTGTGTGGAGTTAGATTCACCGCACTTGGTTTCAAAAATGAACAACGACATAGTCACGGCCAAATCTGCGTTATCATGTGTTGGTTTGGGAGTCTAGAAATATCTAATCTTGAACATCGTGCTAACGACTGACAACACGCAATGACCTAATTCGACCACGAATTTTATTATCCAAAATGGCTTCTATTCTTAGATAAAGAAATGACCTCAAGAACGCACAGAACTGTTCTTCTAATAGCGGAACCACTGGAGATGTTTCGCTTAGAAACTCCCGAAATTTAAGCTTTCTTTTGAGAAGTAAAGCAATTGGAACTGTCACGGATTTCAGTTTTTTTAAAGATTCTTTTTTCAGATAGCCTTGTAGGTTGTTCTCTCGCTGAGAATCCACCCTCCATTCTCATATATTCCGCTCCTGTCTACCTGGAATCTTGTTTTCTAAAGTGCGAACGGTCTCGAGGATTGTAATCCCAAATAGCGGAATTAACTGACGGGATTAGAGCATCGTGATATTATCACGACTCTCATGATTTAGACGATTAATATTACGTTATTGTACTGAACAAAGAAGTTATTTCGCTTGAGTTACTTTAAAATCTTAACCAAGAATCACGCGGTGTTCTTAAACCAAGTACCGTACAAGTGAGTCACTAGGTATATTTCTTGTAAGAGAGAGATAGTCACTGACTCTTTCTCTCTCACTCACTCACAACAGATGCCGAAGGTCAAAATTCGAACTACGATATATATCAATATTATCGATTGTTTATTTTAACAGGCAAAAGCAAAGTCCTATCCGTGAAAGGACTGGAGCAGTTGTTTCGTATGTTGTTGCTTTGTTGTCCATATGACAATTGTGGTGCAATCTGACCCAAATGACGTCTGAGGGGATTGTGAGGAGGAGGTGATAGAATGTAAAATGCTGTAAATGCCCCAAAAGCACATTGATCAATCCCTTTAAACCATATATATCTCGACTATCACACACTTCTTACATAAGGTTAAAGTTTGAATCTTGAGAAATGCAAATGTGAAACAAGTGCTGAGAGGCAACTTGATTCCGACATTTTAATCGGCGGTAGTTGTCGAAGACGTTGCGGTGTTGCTTTAATTTCAGAAGAGAAATCTTACATAATGAACAATTAAATCAAAAGGTAAGTACCACTGCGAACTCCATCGCACAGTACAATGGCCAACTTTTTTTTTTCCATATGATGTGTTTTCTTAAGCAATATCACTTTTGCGAAAAAAAGGCGAAAACAGTCCAGAAAGAAGTTAGAGAAATTAAATAATGTGACTTAAGTTTTTGCGATATTTTAATTTCTTCTCACTTATTTATTTACTTATTCCAAGTGAACCGAAAATTTCAGAGCTCCTTGGACAACGTCAGAAACATCTATCCAATCAGTTCTTGTTCATGAAGGGGGTTGAGACCCCTTATTGGGATTGTAGATAATCGAATGCATACTTACCTTATTTGGGAGGAGACAATTCGCCCTTCGATCTCCATATAAGATCCTTTAACTCAGTTCAGTTGAAAGCCCCCCCCGCATAAATATTCTTAACAAATAGTTAGAATGAGGGCGTGTAGAGGTTGATAAAGAACGTTTGGGGGGGGGGATTTCATTTTTAGTGAAATGGTTAGCATAAACAGTTACAAGTTGGTTGATACAGTCGTTTGGAGAGCTGTGTCATAATCAATTGCATAATCAATTGAAGACGTCAATTGATTATGCTGATCTTCTAACCAGAATTACAGCAAATCGAAGCTTTGTCCTAATTGCTCTTGTAATGTGAGTGCTGCTTGACTCGCCAGCTAGGACTCACAGTAATAGCTTCTGCTTAACTTCCCATTCCCAGTATGACTTCCTAGTTTATAATAAACATGAAATTATCAACACAAGTTCTCACCTTTTACACCACTACCACATAAACAGTAAAAAAAATGCAGCCTACATGCGCACTTTCGTACTGTTAGCGGATCTCAATGTAGGGAGAGATTGCACATCCGAGTTATGCAGTGATTTGAATTTATTTAACTAGAACTCATTTACGTAGTCATTTAACGAGAATACGAAGGACTCTTTTGTGGTCTTTTCCTCTAAATGGTCGTTGCAACTCCTCAAGGAGTTGCAACGACCATTTAGAGGAAAATGAAATGAAATCTTGTTCCCGAATCATTGAAGACTGTTTGGAAGCAAGTATTTCGTCGCTCATTTCATTTAAGGTGGGAGTTTAGTTGTATTTTTAAATAAAAATTTGGATACTGTGGGAAAGATATTCTGAAATATAAATTTATTAATACCCAGCTTTACAACGATCCCATCATACGACACTTCTCAGTTATAACCGATGCCAATTTATCCGATGGTTTACGATGCCCTAAACCAGGATTTCCCAAATTGTGAAAAATTATCAAAATTAATATTAATATGAGCCTGGAATGGTTTTAAATGCTGCGACTCTCACCAAGGTGTTCCGTCGTAGGAAACATTTGGGAAACGCTATCGTAAACCAAGCGATGCTTTGTTTTTCGTAATCGTTCTGCTTTCGCCATCATTGCTCGCTACATCTGTGTTAAATCCTTTCGCTGTTTATTATAAACTATTTCTATTTTATTTTGCTGTCGTTATAATAATACCAGACAAAGTTCAAAGTGAGGATGTTTCTGGTTAGAAGAGGTCGCATAAACCTGTTACATAAGATGAAAGTAATTAAATTTAATGACGATGGTGTATCGAAAGCAGAGATGGGCCGCGGGCTAAACTCGCCCTGCACTGATGTTATAATTGTTACAAAAGTTGAAAGTGAAGCGTTAATACTGCAGTTATCCACGAACTTGACAATCTTATTTGCCGAAGTGGAAAACCTTAACGTGGACTACTTAGCAACCTGTAAGGCATGTTCCACAGCATATTTTATTTCTCTATAAAGTGCCACCCTTTAGTGCTCTGATGCTTTGCCCAAGTGCTACAGGATTTTGATTTTAAGGGCGTTATGTGAATAGGATTGGAATATATAAACTTATAGCTTAAAAGTTTGAATATTTTTTGTAATATAAAGCACACGTTTTAGCATTCACAATTTTTTAAAACGTTCCGCATCATATTGCACTACTTTGTCTCAGTGATCTCTCAAACATCCTCGACTATGACACGCCATGCATTGCACTGAAGGATTGTTCACCTTTTTTTATTTGCATTTAATTTTAGAATGAAAATATGTTCTATACATCCATTTATAAAGATGAGTAAGTAAATTAAACTATTTTTTCCCTATTTAATAAGGTTAGCTTTTTGAAAAATAATTTAATCTCCAACTATCAAGCAGAAATATTTCGAGTTCATCGGATTTGTTTCTTCCACTTTAATCTTCCCGATACCGACAATGAATGAAGGGTTTTTTCCTTCGCCAGACAGTTTTCTTCAAGTGCTTTAGGTTGTTGCTGACATTAAATTGGAAAATTGCGCAGTAGACTGACCCCTTATATCCATCCCACGACGCGCCTGTGAACTGAGAGATGTAATTTATTCGGAAGTGACAGGTTTGAAGGATTATTCCCAGAGAGGAAGATTTATTGCTGCTCTAAACGAAAAACGATCAAGTTAAGTTACTTGCCGAGATGCTCCTTGTTGCTCTGGAGAAGGGCAAGAGTATGACAATGTGGTCGCTTCAGTTTCTCCTACCCCGCATTTTTTTTTTTTTTTTAGCAATTCTTGAGAAGCTCGATGCGTTACTTTATTTCTCTTTGACAGCGAGATAACTGATGACATTCCGGTTTTATACAACCGGAAAATAACCGCTGTTGCTACTCTGTTGGGATTAATTTAGATGACATCTACTCGATACAGATTTCTTTTATCGTTTTGGGAAAAGATTTTCTGTTTGGGGATCTAAAAATGTCCCTGTGGGCGTTGCACTTGAAGCCTTCGGATGCGATGGACGCACGGACAACATGCGCCGTCTAAACATAGCGAAACCACTCAAGAAACAGTAAGTTTATCGAACTGAAAGTAGCTGCGAGAATGCTGATCCGATGCACGAATAAAAGATAGTAAAAACCTGTGAGGACATTCATAAAAGGAATAGGTTACAATGTCTGGTATAAATACTTGTGGATTCAGCTTTTATATTATTGATTCAGTGTAAATTTCGATGCTCTTGCACGAGTTCAGGATTATTTTGTGAGCAACAATGTTTCAGGGAATCATTCTGAATGCTTGCTTATATGTTGCCGAAAATGTCGGTACGAATTAGGAGGAATGCGAATCAGAAAGTGCTACTGCATTTACCTCTTCACGCTTACTGAAATTACCAGACGATTAAGACAGCCCTGGCTCGATCACAAATTGCAACTTGTTTTCCTGGATTGTCATCGATTCGAAATTGCGACATTAGCAACGAACCACGTTGTAGTTCTGTTATAAAGAGGAATAGAATGGTATGTACAATCAAAAGCGGGAATCACCTCTTAGTTTTCTGTCATAGTTTATGTCAGTTTATAATTGAAATATGAGTGCAGCTTTAGAAGTAAAAAAAGTAATCTATATGGTAAGAGTATCAATTATCCTTAGGGATAGCTGAATTGCCGATGAAATTACCTCTTGAGTCTGTTGTTCGGCGACCCTCGAAATAGTTCGCCGAACAGCTGAAGTGAGATCCTTTAATCCTTTTCATAAACCATTAAAATGTGTCGAAGTGTTCGCATGTTTTTTTCTTATTTTAATATTCGTAATTATCGCCATTTTGTTTCGCTCAACTGTGAAATTCCACATCAAACTGGAAAATTGTCTCCCAAAACTAGGGAGACAGATTTATTTGTTTTTAACTCGAATCACTTAAGCGTAAATCACCGACAACGTAAAGTTTTTATTTGTCGTAGGAAAATACCCAGTTTTTTATGGGGGACTGAAAATTAGGGGGAGGAGAAGTGAATTTCACTTACCCTCCCCTGACTGAATTTCAACCTACTGAAATAGAAACATAGTATATTATTTTTCTTATATTATATTATTTTCTTAATACATTATTTTTCCATTGAAATTGCTTGTTTTTCTTACGATAAAACTAATCAGCTCTTATGAAGTAAAGTGTTAATTATTTGAAAAAAAAAGTTGCCAAGTATCAAACAGTTTAAATGTTTGTTTATTTACATTCAATGAGAAAGATTCGTTTTCTTGAAAAATTAGCCGTTTAAGATGTGAGAAATTAAAATAAAAATTCAAATATCGATTTCACATAGTGGTTGTGTATACTGAGGAGCCATTTTATAAGCCGCACTGCGATCATCTCTGGAATCGCCGCTTTGCAAAGCCAATAACGTGCCCATTCCAGGCTTTTAATTTATATAAAGAAATGGGAGAAAAAGAGAGACTACCTCTCTACCATCGGCCAATTTTCCTTAGCGACTCTAAAGTGAATTTTGAGGCCTCAAGATTGTCAACGGGTGAAGTGCCTGCCTAAGAATTACGAAGATGCGTAAATGAACTGTTCATCACAAAAGTGTCAAGATTGTTCGGAAAAAAGGGAGCAGAAATCGGTCTTAAACAGTGCTGTGCAGGAGACTGATCGAATATTGCTTCTAACAGTCAGACTCGGATGGCAGCGTAGTGCAACATCTACTGACTATAACAACAGAAGGTGCAATGCCGGAAACCTTAAGGATGGCGTTATTAGTATTAAATGATCTCATTAAGTTCTGCACTCGGAATTAAGCAGCTACTTGTACAGTGGGCACTGGGAGAACGAAACTGGACGCTTCTACTAGAAGAATATCGCCTAATCTGAATTCTGGCTTCTCTTGGCATTTTGGCTGCTAAATCAGGATATGGCGAAAGTGTGTAACGAACGCGCAAGTGAGCATTTCATTGTAAGAAGAGACCACGTTAATGATTTTGTGCTTCGAATGAGTCGGAAGAATGGATTGATAGCAATTGATTGATTTCCAATTACTAGATTGGTCTCTTGCAGAGATGGATGCACAGGGAGAGACTGTTCGTTGAGTTCTTTGTATCTGTTAAGATTTGTGATTTGATGTGTAACGTAGTAAGATGATTTAAATTTGAAGACTTATGCCATAACTGAATACACTAGAATAGATAAAACTGTTCACATTTGGCATGCCCTTAACAAATTACGCTTTTTTTTGCTATTGTTCGGAATATTTCCCCCTCAATTGGAAAGAGCACGCATTTGGTCTCGACTTGTAGACATTGATGTACTCTATTTACCATAATCAACTGAAAAGCTTGTTAGTAGCGGATTTCTGGAGTTCGCATATTATTCCTTTGCCCTTGAGCAGTCACTGTACATGAAAAAAAAAAAACATTTTTTTTTTGTAAATGAATAGTGAAGTGTATTACTCATTATTTTGCTCTTTGCTCCATAAAAAAACAAACAATTCATTCTCATCACGGGGTTATTTGTAATTCAAAATGAACTTTGACGTGGAGTGTGGCCACTTCATTCTTAGGTTTCCCGACAGAGGTGTTGAATACTGCATTTTATGGAAATGTAATGAAATGGAAATATTTTCACCGGAGCTAAAAATAATTAAAATAATAATAAATAAATATCACTATTGAAGAAGGGAGCGCACAAGTTATCTTCCTCTATAAGAATTGTGCTATTATCATAAAATATTCTCCATGTGGAGAGCTTTTTTTCAACAATAAATAATTCATTTATATAGTACTTTATCGTAGAATCCAGCTCACATTGTTTTTTTTTTTTTTAATTGATGTATCTAAGATTTTGGGCAAAACTACAATCAACATGAAAATCACTGATTAAAATGCGAACCCCATTTCAAAACACGGATGTTGAAGCAGCAGTTCCTCTTTGGAAGTGATGTTGATGGGTGATATCGGTGAGATCATATCAAGTCGTGTTCTTGTTAGTGCGTGCACAAAGAACTGAATCTCGCTTTATTTGCAACACGAAAACTCGTTATAAGTGCAAGTAGCTGCTTCTTAGTTGGAGTTTCATTAGTAGTAATATTTCGTACCTTGTACTTACCTCGCAGATATCCTTTTACTTGATAATGGAATTTTGGGTGCAGTCGTCGTTTTTGCAGAGGAAATAAGCTTTAGAATTTCTTACGAAATGAATAACTTATGATACTAACGATTTTATATCCATTTTTTACTTTTATTTATTTATTTATTTTTTGTTCAACCTAAGCAGATCAATTGTTTTCAAAAAGCAGTCATTGTGAGTTATTACGAAGCCTCGTTATTGTGCAAGAGGTCCGAAAATTATTTACATCCCAACAGTATTCTTCCCTTACTTACATAAAGCGTCAAACTACCACATCATCGTTCAGCTGCTTTTTCGATTCATATCGGTGTATGAACTGCAACCAATAGATCACTGAATCTGTTTGTGCGGACTACAAAATCGTTTACGTTGACCCTGTCTGATCGTTCTGATAAATTAAGACATTTTTGTCAGTGTATTTACGAGTGGCCACTTTATGAGGTACACCGCGATCGTGTCTTTGTGGAATCCGCCGCTTTGTGAAAGACAACGTTGTGTCCATTCCAGGCTATTTGATTTATATAAAGAAATGGGAAGGAAAAAGACTGGATGTCTGCTAATCGATTTAATAATGGACTAAATTCCCTTAAGTGCCATTAAAGTGAACTTGAAGCGGTGGTCGATCCGTCACGTACCAGCCTAAGTATTACAAAAACAGCACAAATAATAAACTGCTCATTCGCAACATTGTAGAGATAATGTCAAGAAAGGCGCAGCCATCTTCTATATTCTGTAGCTTCTGGAAGCATACTTATAGATTAGTACGAAATACTCAGATTGTAATAAACCGTATTCACCCCTCCCTCGTAATCAATGCAGATCGGTCTCTTCTGTACAGAGCAATCTCTTATTTTTTATCACAATGTTTAGAAAAAAAATGCAAGAACGATCTGACGTTTATAAGTGCTTCTTTCTCGATTACCTGTTGTGATTAGCAGTTGAGAAAATAAAAGTAATTTGGCATGGCGCGCGTGCATTTTTATAAAGATACATAAGGGATAAAAAAAATGCTCGTTTAGTTTTTTTACCAAGAGTTCTTACTTCATCAAAAATCAAACACTAAGCAGGAACAAACCAGTAATTTTTATCACACGCTTATACCTGTGGCGCCATCTCTTGTTTATATCAGATACTATACAAATTCATTACGGATACTCGCCACAGTTGCATTATTCAAATTTGCAGAACGTGTAGGGAATTAATTTTTGCCAATCCCACTGCTTGGTGCTCCGTGGATGTGGATTTTCTAAATTTTTACTTTATGCCAGATTTATTACCCGCCTTTCCATCAATTTTCTGGGATTGTTAGTGTCTTACAAATGAAGACCAAACACTCGATCCCTTCTTGACAGCTACAAAACATTTAAACATTTTGGCATTTTACCTCAACTGTTTTTTTTTTTTCTTTCAGTGAAAAATTTCGTAACACAATAGGTATACGTTTTAATATAGACGTATACCTATTGGAAATATCCATTATTTTAAAACTAGTAGAGACAACCGATATGTGTCGTCTTAAAATACACACATTGGAAATTTCAGTTTTGTTATAACTCGTAAAGACGATGTTTTTCTTTGGAATTCCTATAAAGGTCGCGATAGTAACAGAGCATAAGAAAATGAAGATCTTTTGGCATGAGTTGCTTTGATATTATACTCCTGAATACATGAACTCGGCCCTCGACTTAATGTTTCGGTGCTTTTTAGGAGCGGCCATCTTTCGTCTATCCACATGCACCGGGAATTTGGAGCATCCGAAATCTTATTTTACTCAGATTTGATATTTGGAATATTCCACAATATGTCAACCATTATTTTCCCCGACCACTAGCAGTAGCAAACCTGTCGAAATTGTTTTGAACCAACTCCGTGTATACATCCTAAAACCCCACTTTTATTGGGGTTTTAGGATGTGCCCAAGATGCCACTGTGATACGATTTTGAGTTCAATTGGATTAATTTATTGTCAAAAAAATGTATTAATCATTGGGAAATAAACGGAAAAAATTGAATGAAATTTGGTATTTTGAAATCTGAATCGACTCAATGTCAGACCATACCAAAGGTTCCAGTGTAGTACTCGAGATTCCTCCCCAATTTAAAATATCATGTTGTAGTGCCCTTGAATTCATCCAGAATATATTTTTAACATATTTAAATATACGAATCTATTTAAGTAGTACAGTCTGTTTAACACAATCCTTATTTTATTTACGACATCGGTTATGTGCGGCTTTCAACTTAAATTACTATCAATTTTTAATCCCAAATAAGTTATTACATGGATATTTTTCTATTTCCACACGGATATAATTTGAGTTTGTTCTGCAATTCCAATGATTTAGGAATAATTGTGCTCCAAAGTTCATTTTACTTATTGTATTTCGCAAGTTAAAATTATTTACATAGTTTGAGATTTCAAAATATGTAAATAATTTTTCAAATCAAATTTATTTGTAGTGCCATTGGTTCCACAAATTTATTTGTGGAACCAGTTTCTTCTTTTCAAAAGGTCATCGTCAAAAGAGAAAATTAAGACCGTATCAATCCACAAAAGCATTTATTTGACTGTTTAAGACTGCGGAAGTGATTGTTAGAAATACTAACTAAAATTGGTTTCGAGAAACAGATCAATTTTGTATACAACATTCTACACGTTTGGAGCTGCCATAGCTGTTGTTTATTTTTACAAGTTGTGACCTAACATTCAAGTAATTTAACTAGTTTAGGACAGCGCTTCCTATAACTTTAAATTTTTTGATTAAAATTTCATGTGATAGTGTCAAAAGCTTTTAGATTTAAAATGTTGTTAGTGTCAGTTTACGACCATCTTTTCTGAACTATACAAACTGTGTTTGTATAGTTCAGAAAAGCATGTTCTGTGCTGAACATTTGCCTGAACCCAAATTCTAACTTTGGAAAGACGTTATTTTTGTCCAAGAATTTCATGAGTCTGCTTTTTACCAAATTCCCTAATATTTTCTCCACGACCGGTAGAAGAGAGATTGGCCTGTAATTTTCCAAGTAGGTTTTGTTTTTCTTCTTGTAAAATGGTATTACTACTGCCTTCTTAAAATCCGATGAAACGTGTCTACATCAGTGATAGGTTAAAATATACGCTAGGGGTTCCGTAATGTATATTTGATATTGTTTTACAATGCTAGTGTTAATGCCATTGTATCCTGAAGTTTGGTTGTTTTTAGGCTAACAGATCAATATTCTGAATTCGGTCAGATTTAGGATTTGTGTAATGCTAACTCTTCTTTCGGGTGAGAAGATTTTTGAATCGAAAGAGATGACAAGTAGTATTGGAAGCTTAGGTTTGGGTGGCTTGAACTTCGGCCCAGGAAACTAAGGGTATGCTGTCAGATGAAGGATTGGTACGTTAGGTCTTTTAACACCTTTTGGAACTGACTTCAATTGCTGTGATGGATAATGTTACCATTCGAACTTTCTTTGGGCAATTCGCCTTTTTTTTTTCACTCGAAGTTTGATAAACCCGAATTTCTTGAAGAAACATTACATGATTATGAGTGCGGTTAAAGTATTTTGGAGACGGGTTTGAATATTGTGCTTTAATCAATGAGAAAGCCATGCATTCTTCTCTGCAGGAGTTCTGATAAGAAATTTTCGGTTGGAAAGTCAGATGTGAAGCCAAAATGGTTTCAATTTGGCTGGATTTTATAACACAAATGATGAGCATTTTGACATCATTAAGGTCAAATGAAAGAAAAGTTTATAACTTTACCAGAGTTTGAGAATAAATTTTCGCTATTGGAGAACTGCCTTGCCTTGATTACTTGAAAGATATGAACTGTGCAGATGAGTCTACACGGTCGCCTTTTATTGACGTGCTGATTAGGTTTCACTGGTCTTAGACGAATCTTTTGAACTGTTGATTCTAATCAGAGGCCAGGTGGAAATTAAGAGTAAGAAAGAACCCTCATCAATATTAGAACAGTCCCGTGTCCAGAGGGTATTCTTCATAAATTAATTATTGGCGAAATATTAAATAATTACCGGTGATAATACGTAAAAAAATAGTAAAATAAATGACTGGGAAATGCACGCTGCCCTTTCTTAATTTCGCCAGTAATTAACCCTCGTCAGGTTTATTTTGCATATATGAAAATTTCTCTCCTGCTAGACGGAATTCCAATTTGTTTTTGGGAATGTTCTGAAATATCCCAGCATGCTAATTCGAAATCTACGGCTTAAGTACTGGCCTGGGATATTCCAGGTCTCGTGGGCGATGAAGGGTTTTCGTTTCAACAAAAATTATTTAAATGTTTCAATCAAGGCAGTGTTTGTATTAGAAGAATCGAAACATTAATCTGGACACGAAGGAGAAAAGTAAAAAAAGAGATTAATCCTTTGAGCACGCAAAAAAAAATCACGTCTTATTATTCAGATATTGTTATTAATTGCATTACGATATGTTATGTACACTATACTCTCCAGAACAGCTTAAAAGATTTGTGTTGAACGCAAGCATAGCAAAGATTATTTGGAATTTACTTTTTTGTGATGAGTCTGTTGAAGCAGTCTTGTGACGTTTCGGCCTCAACGTCGGTTCGCGTAAACCCATCAGGACGTACGATGCTTGTATAATTTTGAAGTTGGTCACTTATCCTCTTGGTTTACTATAGCATTTCCGTGTTGTGCCGCTATTCTGCTTTTGTCCATCTTGCACTTGATATTTCTGAAGACTTTGACTGGGTGCGGCACAAAGGCTTACTAAGCAAACTACCATCATTCTGCCTGACCCAGGACTTCTGTAGTTAGATTGCCAGCTTTCTGTCCGGACGCACTGTGTGTGATGGTGGATGGCTCCCTATCCTCTCACCATTCAATTAATGCTGGGGTTTCACATGATTCTGGCCTCTCACCAACCCTCTTCCTACTAAATATCAACGACCTACTTCAGTTGACTTTCAACCAAGTACACAGTTTTGCAGACGACAGCACACTACGCTTCTCGCTTTCATTTGATAAACCTTACCCTACACAACTCGCCTCAACCCAAAGAACATCAACTACCACCACCCTCAACTCCGATCACCAAGCAATCCTACAATAGGGTTCGATAACCTCATAAATTTCAACTCCAATAAAACCCAATTGTTTACTATTTCCCATAAAAAACAATCATTTTTTCTTAGTATCCTTTTTGACGATACCCCAATTTCCAGACAGTTTGAGATCTCGCTTCTTGGAATCACTCTCACATCAAACCTCTCTTGGTATAAACATATCACAACTATTGCATTCTCAGCTTCATAAAACTAGGATTTTTCTTTCGCTCAAGACGTTACTTCACCGCTGAACAGCTGTTATCATTATACAAATCACAAATCCGCCCAGCTATTGAATACTGCTCTCACATCTGGAGGGGGGGCTCTAAACAGCCCCCTTCAAATGCTTGACTGAATAAAGAGGAGAACAATTAGACTTATTAATGAGCCATCTCTTACCAACTCTCTCACTTTCGCACAGACGTTTGGTTTCTGCAGTAAGTATATATATTTTACAAATATTTCCTTTGGAAATGCTCATCTGAAATAACATCAATAATTCCCCCACTCAGTACTAAGCTCGTTGGAACACGTGCAGCTGCTGCTCAATATCCCTTCACAGTACACCTACGAACAAACAGAACAAATTTCTTTTCCTCCTCCTTCATCCCTGCAACTGCTGCACTGCGGAACAGCCTCCCACCTGCTGTGTTCCCAAGGAATACAATTTACAGTAATTTAAATCAAATGTAAAAAAGTTCCTCCTTTCCCAACCCACTACTCATACACGGTACTAATGTACTATAGGTTGATCAACCAACCTCTTGTGTATGGGCACAACAACAAAAAAAATCTTTCCCAACCAGACATTTTTTCTTTTCTGCCATTCTCTACCAAGTTAATTAAAGTCTTTCATTCATCCCTACGAAATCCATGTCAAAGCTACTCTTGGAATCTTTCCGTTTTCCGTGCATGTCCAAATATCACAAGTTAATCGTTTGTTGTACGTTGGAGCCAAAACATTTTTAATATTCTGCGCAAACATTTTGTTTGAAAAGTAATTAATGTAGTTTCCTGTTTTTTGGTCAATTTTCATGTCTCCATTCAATAACAACACGTTCTTAACATTACTGTTGAAGATATTTATTTTAGTTTTATTATAATGTTTGGATTATTTCCATATATTATTAAATTTTCTTAAAGCACTGTTCGCTTTCTAAATATTTTGGCATTACATGCAAGTTATTTCCGCCTTCAGTATCTTCATTTGCTCTCAAGTATGTAAAATTCTGAACTTTTTCTACAGTTTGTTGATTGATTTTAATTTTTTTTGTGGAATTTAATGCTGAACTTTTGTTTTAATCATTTAAATTGAACGATTAAAACAAATCATTTGAATCAATTGAAACTCCAACGAGGACCTTGGATTCCATTCACTAGAAAATTCTTCATCTTACACTTTGCAATTTCTCTCATACTCCAATCAGTGACTTATTTTCAACTGTAATTCTTACACTAATTATCTGAAACAAGTCTCATGTTTGCTGTGCAATAACTTTTACTTCCTTTATATATTTCTTTGATTATTCTCCCTCATTATGAGGTATTCCATAGCATCCAACAATCATCCATAACACTTCGCTATTTATACTGTCAAATGCTTTGGCAAAATCTACAAGATTTAGTTTTAACAAACATTTAAATTCTATGCGTGCGATGATATTACTTAAAGTAAAAATGTAATATGCCCACCTGTTAGGAAACCAAACTTCTCCTTTGCCTTGATATCTTTTCTATTCGCACGTTTAATCCTACTTATCAATTTGCAGAAACATTTCGCAGATAATATCACGGAAGATCAACATAAACAATTGTTAACCACACTGTTGTTACAGATTATCACGAGGATGGATGATACAAAAAAGTAAAATTCGTAGTTCTCTCATTAAAGGCAATAAAACTAGGACCTTTATGCTCAGTCTGCGGAAGAGGAGGGAAGACATACTTAAACTGAAACGTATCCTTTTTCACTGTTTTTACTTATTGAGATCATTAATGCGTATACCATTTTAACTTTGACAGACACTTCCACAAAATGTATAGTCAGCTTATTTTAATAAAAAGAATACCATTTGCTCAAGAAATATTAAGCCAAAGCGCAGAAACCACTGCTCCATCTTGGAGGTATGTAAACGTCAAGCATGCAACAAAGCACGAAAAATTTAATGTAGTTAATCTTTTACATTTTACCTTGAATTGTTTCATTAATTTGCGATAAAAAGGAAAATGGAATTTTGGGTCAGATAATGCAGTTCACTCCCGTAATAGTCTTGACTTCTATCATGCAATCTAAAACAAAAAAAATATAAACAAGTAGGGAGTGATTTGTCTTTTAACTGCAGGTTCTTCTTTTAAATTAGCCATGAAAAAAAAAAGCTGAAATTGGCCAGCACACGTATTTTGAAGAGATTCTTCCAGTTGGCGTAATTGCAAAAACACGTGATAAATGTTTTTGTCTGCTTTCGTGATCAATCAATTGTTCACGAATTGATTGATCAATTCGTGAACAATTGGGCAAAAAGTGCTCATTAAACAAAATTTAGTGCCCTTTGCTGATTATTAATTTTTCAAATTAATTGGCAGAACGTCCACGCATTTATCTGCAGAGCAGTGCCGTAGCTAGGGCTTTTGCTCCCAGGGCGATCCCTTAGTTTGCTGCCACTCTCAATTAGTGTTGCCCAATGAAAATGAATAAACAGCCAAATCTTAAAAAAAAAAAAAAAAAAGCGTTAAAAATAAAAATTTTAAAAGTAGTAGCTGATACATCTTCCATGTGATCTTCTGAGCTTAATTCAGCCATGTTTTTGCTCAGATTTTTAGCTTTATTATATGTGGCCATCGTTCCAATATTACTCAGTGTAGATGATGGTAAATGACAGTCTTTACAGCACTTGTTGTTATGCCTGAGGCCATACCTGTCTGACAAAATAGCTGTTAGCATTGGCAATTCCATCTTGTTTCTTAACTTAGTTTTAATTACATTCATGGAACTAAAAATTCGTTCAATTTCTGCATTAGAATTTGGCAGTATCAATAAATGTATTGCACACTGAGCAATGTCTTTAAACGGATTCATTCCAGATGCATCTTTGTATTCTCGTACTTCAATCCAGAATAGCTTGGTGTTTTCTATATTTGTCTATTTAAGTGGATAGTATTGTACTGGTATTCAGCAGCAACATCTTTTTCTGTTTTCAGCGTTATTTCTAAGATGGGAGTAACAGGTTCTTTTATATGTTTTAGGGTATTGTCAACAGATAAAGAAGACATCATTCTTAACATATTCAAGTTTTCAGGCAACCTTTGCTTAAGCTGTTTGAAGAGACCAAGAAGAAACTGTTTTGCTCTACTTCTAAGATTTCGCTCATCATTTTGTGTTATTTTCTTTTATATCATCAATTCTCAAATTTTTCTTTCAAATCTTTAACCAAGATTTGGACTGGGATCCAAATAGTCATCAATCTCTGACTCTAGAGGATCAACTGTGGATGATGATAGCACTAACATGCAATGATAGCAATAGAGCGAATGAAACGGGAAAGGTCTTTAAATAATCTCATCTTATACCCACTTAGAATATTCACTTAGAATATTCTTTACAATTGGCAGAGCACTTAGGTCAGTGCATTTTCTGTGGGAAGGGGATATGCGATTCATTAGTTAGTGCTGCTTTTATCCCAGTTGTCTATAATTGCACTGTTTATTGAGAAACATATTGCACAGCCTGCAGATGTCTCTGTACCTTATTCAGTGATAAAATAGGAACGTTTTACGATCTCGAACTTCACGGATACATTGAATTTTCTTCTATGCGTTAATGATGCATAGCCGAAAATTGCCACCGAACCCCTGAAGATCTTTCACGTATCCCCGGGGGGTACACGTACCGCACTTTGAGAAACACTGACGTAGAGTTCAGTGGATGCGCATGCGCTGTCATCGACGATCACAGCTGTTTTGTCGCAGTTGTGAACGGTGATAAATTTCTGCCGTTAAATTTTAAAATCGTCGGCATTGTTACAATATTGCATACAAACTACGTGTGATTGCATATGCTAAAGAACATGGAAACAGGGCTGCAGAGAGGCATTTCGGACCACCCCCAACTGATAAAATGATAAGAACTTGGCGGATTCAGGAAGATGATTTAAAAAAAGCAACTCACTGTAAACATAACCTACGAAGTGGAACTGCAAAATGGGCAGAACTGAATACTTGGATTTTAGACCACAGAAAAGCGGGACTTCCAGTGTCTACAAAAATGATCATTCATCAAGCGAAGGCGATAGCCACTAACAGTGGGATTGCCAAATTTACTGGATCAACATCATGGTGTTCAAGATTCATGAAGAGAAACCAGCTATGTATGCGGACTAAAACAATAATATCACAAAAGATGGAAGCTGAATATGAAGAAAAACTGATTGAGTTTTATCGATTCGTCATTAACGCAAGGAAACGAGAAAAATTTGAACTTGCGCAAATAGGAAACATGGACGAGGTTCACTGACTTTTGATGTGCCCTCAAACAAAACTAGATTCCAAGGGCACTAAAAGTGTCACTATTAAAACTTCAGGGCACGAGAAAACTCACTCCACGGTTGTTTTATCCTGCTGTGCTGATGGGACAAAATTACCGCCACTGTTGATTTTTAAAAGGATGACGTTACCCAAAGAAAAACTGCTTAAAGGAGTGTTTGTACATGTTCACGCAAAAGGCTGGATGGATGGAGGAGGAATGAAGTTATGGATAGATAAAATTTGGTCTTGGCACCATGGTGGACTGTTGAAGAAGCCTGCCATGCTAGTATGGGATCAGTTTCGTTCTCACATTTAATTTCTAATAGGAAGAATCTTGTTTCTTAAACGAATGCCAACTTGTCTGACTCCTTTATTGGCGGTAATTGAATTCATTTGTACGGATGTATTGTGGATGAAACGGTGGCGAGAATGAGACGGTCGCAGCCCTGTCGTGTGTTTGATATTACTGTGTTATAAATAGTGTATATCGATCTTTTTAAATTGTATCTTAAAATGTTCGTTTCTTCTGGGTTTTCTTGGTGAAAGAAAACCAAACATGATCTTCTAAGTCAGGAACTGGGAGATTGAAAAGAAATGGCAAAGAAGTAATTGTTGGCTGGATCTTTTACTGGATACTGGTACCTTATATGTGAAATTTTACTTTTTCGGACAGTATTTTACTAATTTCTTTACATATTTCTATACAAATATTTGGCATTTCAGCCAGAGTATTTCGTGAACTAAGTCGGAAATTAAATGCAACCCGCCATTTTAAGAAAACACGTAATAAACACCCAGACCAGAGGAAACTAAGGCATGTTTCCGGATGTGCAATCAACACATCAATATTTACTGTTTTTCACTTACAGGAGACTGAAAATCTGAAACATCACTAAGCTTTCTAATATAGAACATTTTAACTAAACAAGCCTTATTTTTATAATTCATTATTTGTACTTAATCCGAATTATCTAAACAGAGAAAGTGGTCGGTACATTTTGTAGTATACTGAAGAACTAACAGCAAGCAGTAATCTCATTGCCTGTAGACAGGCAACGATCAGTCTGTGCGGTTTCCATAATTAATATTAACACGTGATAGAATTCCAAACAGACGCTCAAGGTTTCTGAAGTAATCTGAAACACAAAATTAACCCAGTTATTTATTTTATATTTGAAATAATGTTTTCCCGTAAAATATAACACAAGCATAGTAATCGCGTATTCTTACTTGCCAATAATGAGAAACTCACTGGTCCACTAAGAAAGTGATAAACTCTCATTTCTCGGTTAAAAAGAAACATGACAAATTCATTCACGAGTATAGTTTAGAAAGGTAGAGGTGAGATGGGAAAATAACCCAACATTAACTACCCTTTCTTAAACGTCTTCACTCAACAGAAGCAAACACAACCTGGCAGAGGCCTGTTTCGGCATTGTGGGTCCATCTCGTAACGTGACGGATTGCTTTAATTGGGTAACGTAACCATAAAGCGGTTTAAGTTTCTCGATTTTAACTACACTTCTTTTCGTAATAGATGCGTTGCTTTCGTGCATTTTAATTAACTAATCGCAAAGAATGAGAAACTTTAGTAAAGAAATTCGGTGTAACACAATTTCCGATCTGTTCTAACATCGAGTTCTCTTTGTTACCATGTTGGAGAAATACGATGCACGTTTTTCAAATAAAACTTGTAAAAAACGTTACTTCAGAACAACCAAGATGAGAACACTTAATAACAAGACTCAGTACCTTTTTTTTTCAAGTACTTCGCCACGTTCACTCAACTAAGCAAATAATTAAAAAAAAATATTTTTTCTTGTTTTAACACAATTATCTTGCTCTCAAAAATTAATGGAGACTTCTTCCTCTTCGGTTCTTGAGCGATACTTCGACCTGTTATCAGTGCGAAGGAGCGGCATGCAATAAAGAAGGGATTTTTGATTTCCCTTCCTCTTAGAGTGTTTATTCGCACGGAACTTCCGGTAGCTAATTAAGGAAAGATTTGCTTAAGCAATAATTGCAACAGGACTTACAAACGCCTTTATTTGACGCATTACTAAAAAAAATATTAAACTTTTTATTGGAAAACATAAGAACTTAAGTATCTTTAAAGGTACAAAATATCTTTAAAGATATTTAAAGAATATCTTTAAAGGAATTAGAAAATTCAAAGTTTTCATAAATATATATCTTCGAATCAAAAATGGGAATAATCAAAGAAAATGTTGAATGATTTGCAATTCTGATTGATTGCAGAGAAAATAATTATTACCAAATATTAATTAGCCTCATCTAAATCTATGTACTATGTTGATTAAATAACGACGTAAACGCTTAAAAATGTAATATAAATTATAAGAAAACTGTTATTTGAAAACATTCACAAAATTAGAATTATGTGGTTCAAAATATGCAAATAATGCGAAAATCAATGCATAAAAATTACAGTCAAAGGGAAACGACATGATAATCAGTACTTTTTTTTTTTATGTTGGGCCGATTCTCATGAGGTTGGTTGGTCAACCTATAGTACATTAGTACCGTGTATGGGTGGTGGGGTTGGGAAAGGAGGAATTTGTTTACATTTGATTTGAATGACTTTAAATTGTATTCCTTGGGAAACACAGCAGGTGGGAGATTGTTCCACGGAGCAGCAGTTGCAGGGATGAAAGAAGAGGAAAAGAAACTTGTTCTGTTTGTTTCTAGGTGTACTGTGAAGAGATGTTGTGCAGCAGCGGCACGTGTTCCAATGAGCTTAGTATTGATCGGGGTAATTATTGATGTTATTTCAGATGCGTATTTCCCATGGAAATACTTGTAGAATAAACATACTGCAGAGACCAAACACCTGTGTGAAAGTCGGTGGGTGGGGGGGGGGGAGTTCCTAAGGGATGGATCATTAGTAAGTCTAATTGCTCTCCTTTGTATTGAGTCGAGCATTTTGAGAGAGCTTTTAGGGGCCCCACCCCATGTGTGGGAGCAGTATTCAATAGTTGGGCAGATTTGTGACTTGCATAATGTTAATAGTTGTTCGGGGATGAAGCAACGTCTTGAACGAAAGAGAAATCCTAGTTTTTTTTGAGGCTGAGGATGCAATGTTTGAGATATGTTTATGCCAGGAGCGGTTTGATGTGAGGGTGATTCCAAGTAGTGAGATCTCAAACTCTTTGGAAATTTGGGTATCATCAAAAAGGATACTGGGGAAAATTGTTCTTTTTTATGGGAAATAGTACGGAACTGGGTTTTATTGGAGTTGAAATTTATGAGGTTATCGAACCCCATTGTAGGATGGCTTGGAGATTGGAGTTGAGGGTGGTGGTGGTTGATGTTCTGTAGGTTGAGGTGAGTTGTGTGGGGTAAGGCTTATCAAATGCAAGCGAGGAGTGTAGTGTGTGCTGTCGTCTGCAAAACTGTGTATTGGGTAGGAGGTCAATTGCAGTAGGTCATTGATATAAATCAGGAAGAGGGTTAGTGAGAGGACAGAATCTTATGGTACCCCAGCATTAATTGAGCGGTGAGAGGATAGGGAGCCATCCACCATCACACAAAGTGTGCGTCCGGACAGAAAACTGGCAATCCCCCTACAGAAGTCCTGGTTCAGACCGAATGATGGTAGTTTGCCCAGTAGGCCTTTGTGCCAGACCCGGTGAAAGGCTTGGGAGATATCTAATGCAACCACTTGAGATTCGCCAAACCTCTCCATAGCATTTGTCCAGAGATGGGTGACGTATGTGCACTGGCAGAATCCATATTGGCAGTCATTTATTTGGTGAGTGTCTTCAAGATAGTGTAGGAGTTGGGAATTGGTGATTTTTTCCATTATCTTTGACAGGACTGAAGTAAGCGAGATAGGGCGGTAATTGGCTGGCAGTGACTTGTCGCTGTTCTTGGGAATGGGCTGAATACAGGCCAAGTTCCAGTTTGTGGGGTAGATTCCAGTGGTGTAGGAGAGTATATATAGGTGACATAGGGTCAGTTCTGGAGCACGAACTTTCAGAACAATTGGCGGAATGCCATCAGGGCCAGGAGACTTTTTTGTGTCTAATTTGGACAGTATTTTTCTGATCTCATCCTGGCAAAAGGATATAGGGGGCATTGTATGTTGGGTGTATGAAATGGTTGGGGGGACATTTACCATCCTCAGTTATGCATGCATTTGAAGCAAAGTATGAGGCCAGAAGATTGGCTTTTTCTGTGGGTGATGATGCAATAGAGCCATCGGGATGTGATGGGGTGGGAATAGTGTTGGACAGAAATTACGGCCTATTGCTTTGGCGAGATACCAAAAGGCTCGGCTGCCGTTTGGAAGGCTGCTAGTTTCCTGCTTTTTGCTCATTCGAACTCTGTTTTTGAAGCATTGATTTTTTTTTTTTTTTTGCATCTATTACAGGCTTCGGTGTAATAGAAGGTTCTTGATTTCAGCCAGTTGTGGTATATCTTATGTTTCATCTCTACATCCTTGGCACATCTTTTGGAGAACCGGGGTTTCGTTAATGAGTGGTAGTTCAGTGCTGTGTGGAATGTACGTATTCATGCCGGTGAGGATTACTTTGGTAATAAGCTTGGGGCATATGTTTGAGTTGGAAGGCCGGAAGCAATAGTCCAACCATGGGAATGCGGCATAGAAGTTGCGGAGGCTGTCCCACTTGGCACTGTGATGGTGCCAAACTACTCTTGTATGGGAGTGTCTGTGTAAACGTTGTTGCATGGGAGAGGAGATGGGCACTAGGTTGTGGTCAGAATTGCCCAGGGAGCTCACAACTTTGTTGCATCCCTCTTAGCTTTTATGACCGTTCGGAAACGGTTCAGCATATTATTTACTATCAGAGTTGTTGTTTTTTTTTTTAAATCAAAACATGCCCATATGGTCTGCAGACTAGAAACAAGTTAATTTTTATCACTTTGTACAACTTCTTGAAGACGTTTCTTCATAAGTCCTCACAAATTTTAAATGGGGTTTAAATCTGGTGAGTTTGCCGGCTAAGGAATTACATTGATTTGCCATTCTTTGAGCCATCTAGTAGTGGTCATGGAAGTGTGACAAGAAGCTGAATATTGCTGGAAAAAGGAAGTCACCATCACATAAATGTTCCGATGCCGGTAACATAAAGTGCTCAATTTCTTGGTACACTATGGAATCCACCCCTTCGTACACAATACACAGCCTACCTGGACCCTCTGCGGTGATACAAGCCCATACCATGAGAGAGGTTGCAATTTCAGAGAGAGTTTTTTTCGTGCATTCTTTATGAAATGGTTCTTGATTAAGAGGAAAAACACATATCCCTTGATGACCATGGGGCACACAAAACATACTCATATCGCTAAAAGTACCTTTTCGCAGTCCTCTTTACCTCACAGCAGTCTTTGCTTACACCATCGCACTCTACTGTCCTACCACAGGTACGTGAACCTCAGTTGGAAATGAGCCATGAAGCGACAATTCATGTTGAAGGGGAGAAAGAAATAAGACGATGTACGATTTGTCATCAACGCGCAAAATCACGCTTTATACATAAAATTTCCCAACTGTTATACAAGCAAAATAGTTACCACTCTAAAAACTACAATGATCATAAAAGAGAAGTTAATTTTCCGACGTGTAATAATAAACAACTCATCCCACAATACTGATTGATAACCTATTATTGGAATGGATTCTCCTTCTTCTGACATGCGCAGAAGTGTCTCGCATCTCATAAGCTGCTTCGTCTTAAGCGCACGTGATTTAAAACCCAGTTTGTGAAGTCGTAGAAAACGACACATTCACACCTAGTTCTTTCCATCCCCTGTGAAAATGCCTCGCACTTCGGAAGCGACCTTCCTTTACGATATTCTATAATCTCGTCTCATCGCTTGATGTAGTTATTACCTTTCGACCGCTATTCTAGCGATTATTTTGAAAGCGCCGCTTACGCGAATACTGTCTCAACACTCCACTAACGCTTGCTTGAGAACATTTCAATTCCTTAGCTATAAACTGCTGAGTTTGGCCTTGTTTGTGTAGAGACACCATACGAAACTTCTTAATTATCGATAACTCATTCGTTTGACCCCTCTTTAGTAAATGATTAACTGAAATTCACACCCACACGATTCCTCAAACAGTAGTCAGTCCCGTAGCTACTGAAATATTTGCTATTTCTATGCCCAAAACCAATCGAAAACATTTGTAATATTCTAATATTTTGAACCACGTTAAAAATTATTCTAATTTTGTGAATGTTTTCAAATAACATTTTTTTTTATAATTTATTTTATATTTTTATGTGTTTACCTGGTTATATAATCTACAAAGTACGTAGATTTAGATGATGCTAATTCATATTTGGTAATAATTATTTTCTATGCAGCAAATTAGACTTGCAAATCATTCAACATTTTCTGTTAAATTATTTTTTTTTTATTATTCTACTTTTTTTTTTTATTTGGAGGTGTAATGGATGCAATTGCGGCATTCCAAACTTTTTTTTATTTTTATTTTATTTTATTTTATTTTTTTAAATCTCGAGCACATCTCGATTTAATACTCGAAGTTACGCTGACAACCATCAAATTCTTCATATACAAAATAATGATGAGACCTCAAAAAAGGTTGAAACCGGTCTGGGTAGTGACCTCTCCTCATAATGTGAAGCAGTATTACATCTCCTAGGAGCTGTGTGTTTTTACATTATGAGAAAATATCAAGAATAGTGAGGGATCCTGCTCCACCTTTGCATCGAGTTACCTTGAAAAAGTGGAAATGGCGTGGAAGAAAAGGAATTAGAAGAGGGGATGATCAGCTCTCCCAAACGATTGAAGACAAAAGGAATGCTTTTAAAAAATACTTAGCAACAAAATCTCAAGATGACTATATAGAAAAAGAGCAATCCTAAACAAGCTGTAAGGGAAAAAAAAACACAGAGAATGCTGGGACAACTTTGCCTCTAAACTTGAAATGGTTATTACACACCCATAATCTAAAAACTTTTAAAATATTAAATAATTTAAATGGAGATCTAAGAGAAAATGCACGTCTTTCATCCATAGATCAGAATACGTGGCTAAGTTATTATAAAAACCTTCGGACTCATAATAAAGATTTTGAAAATTCGATAATGAGACACTCTTGGATCTTATATCAATAGACTAGTTAGAAACTACTCTAAAAGTTGTAAAAACGTTTATGTAGAACTAAAAACACCAGATGAAGATGGGTTAAATACGGAATTAGTCAAACATGCAGGCCCAAACCTCAAAATTCGTTTTCGTAAATTAATAAATACTAATAAACAAAAGACTCTCAAAAGACGACAGTTACTTCTATACACAAGAAGGGTGATATTAATAACTGTGGAAATTATAGAGGAATTAGTCTCCTAAACTCTGGATAAAAAATCTATAGTAAAATTCTGAAAAATAGATTGTCCCAATTCTATGAAGATATGAGAGGAGAAGAGAAGAATGGATTCAGAAGAAGCCGCTCCTATGCAGATGAATACTTTTCCTTAAAATGTTATTGGAAAAGCCTATAAAATACAACGTAGAAACCCATATTGCTTTATTGATTATTTTAAGGCATTTGACAGAGTTAGGCACGTTAGGGGAGCAAGGCAAGGCTGTAGCCTATCACCCATTCTCTTCACAGTCTATAGTAAGACATCGGAGGCTCACAGTACATGGTTATATACCAATTAACAAATGCACTAATTTAGACACAATACTGTTTGCAGATGATCAGGCTGTACTTGCAACCTCTGAAACTGATCTGCAGTACTCTGTCCATCGTCTTAATCTAATAGTAAAAAATTATGGAAATTTCAAAAGAAAAGACAAAGCTAATTGCCTTTAAGGGAAGAGAACCAATAAGAAGTAAAATCTATTTAGACAATACAATTATGGAACAGTTCAACTCTTTCAAATTCCTTGGATATCACCTAAATCTAGAGAAGAAAAAGACATATAAAAATGAAAATTATAAATTTCAATAGAGCTTTAAATATTATACATTAAACTTTTAAACCTTCAAATGTGTAAAAACATATTCAGATTAGAGCTTATAAAACATTGAGAAGACCGGTGCTCACTTATGGAAGTAAGGCATGGACGATCGGAAAAGGAGATGAGAGAATAACTAGAAAAGAAATGAGATTTTTGAGAACCGCAGGATACACCTTGTTAGATCATTAAAGAAATCATGGAAGAAACGAATGAACAACCAACAATAGAATATATCCACAACTATAGATGGAAATGGAAACAGCACATTTAAAGAATGGACAATATCAGAATCACCAAAAAATTTCTAAAATACAAACCCAGGAGTAATAGATGGAATGAGACCGTAACAGGCCCCGAGGCCTAATACAAGATAGGAAGATGATGATGATGACCGAAGTTCGAATAACTTTAATTTTCTGTAAATAAAAATAATAAAGGAGAATTTTTATTAGCCTATTCATTCTAATATTCTCTTTGGGTTTTTCATACGTTTTTACTCGTCGTTTTTCGTTCTTTCTTTCTTTCTGTAATATAATTCTCATGTACTGAATTCATTACCTGTCATAACAATCATTACTAAAGGAATATTGTTGTGAATTTTTATTACATTGAGAACACTTGATCCTGGTTAACAGTCTGTTCTGTTAGTAACAAACAAAAGAATAAATTGTTGAAACGTTCAACAATGTACTTTCTTTCAAGAAAGCGCCTTATTCATGTTGATAGTCAGCAGCTTAGCTTTTCATCAGCTGCTCAAATTTCTCCTATCAGTCTTTAATCCATCCGTTGTTCCAGAGTTCAATCATGTTCCGCGCTCTTTCGTATGTGAGGTGAGTACAACGTAGATGGCTTATAAATTAACATTTGTAGAGCCATAGTACTTGTGTAGCTTGCATATCTAATATGATATGCAAGCTACACAAGTACTATGGCATATCTAATGCTTGCATATCTAATAAGAAACTAGTTCAGGCTATCTTGTGTAAAAAAAAAACTACACAAGATAGCCTGAACTAGTGTCTTCATCATAATAAATAGGAAACATACAGAACACATCAGCACCTTTCAGTGGTGCTGATGTGTTCTGAGGCTAAGGCGGCATATTTTTAACTTGACTGCTACATGACGGTGCTGTGGAGATGCTTCTTAATCACTGAGAGTGGTTTAATCAAATTCATCGATATTATTATATTGAATTACTTAACGTGTATCCATCGATTTCGCTATCTTTGTCTAATCTTAATTTATCACTGAGAATTTCAAAGTATCTACATTTATAAAATGCCTTAGGACAGATCTTCTTCCTTCATCATGCATTCGTTAAAAGTTGAAGGCCAAACATTCTTTCACAGTAGTGTACATTTTTTTTCCAGTTTCGGCGAGCAGTATTTGAAACCCTTGTAAGAGGTCTGTTATGTCCGTTTTAGTGGAAAGGTAGTTAGTCCGTCTCAGATGGAGAATGTTTCATCTTACAAAGCAACTAGAAAAACTCAGTTAACTGTGTGTGTGTGCGCGCGCGCGCGCGCACACACTTTATATACTTCCTTCGCTAGCTTCTTTCCACGACTGCTGAATATAGGCCTCTTCCATAAGTTTACAATTTTTTAAGTCTCTTATTTAATATTCATCGTATGCCAAATCTTTTGTAGATTATCTCTCTATCTTGTTCTACGACGACCTTTTCTTCACTAGGTATCCACTCGCTGTTTATGGAGTCCCAATCTCCATTTCTGTAGTTCTTAACGATGTCCTCTACTCTAGTCATTTTTATCTCAGTATTTACATTATTTCTGACAGAATACTCTTCTCTTTACGGCCGTATGGCCACTAGCAACCCACCCGTCTACCAGTTGTTACCCATGTTCTGCTCCCATAGGCAAACACTGCAATAATGCACGTAATAAATACTTCGTTTTTTAAACATACAAGCAACTATCCTAAAAACCGGTATAAGTAACCTCACACTGTTTTATTGTGTTTGTTCTATTTGCCATTTAATTTTTCTAGTAAAGTTGATTTCCCAAGGTAAATATTGTAATCCAAATTTCGACAGGATTCGTAATCAAGTTTAGATATTAATTTGTAAGCTTATCCTCCAGCTTTCTCTGTCAAGGACAGAACATTTTCTATTTTTCTCTTATTTTTTGCTATCGGAAGGATATCACCAGCAAAACATATATGATGAGTTTTGGATTGATATTAATTTCGCGCTTTCTGCGTGATTTTGCGGTTAATCATTTAAGTTTTCGTAACATTTCTAACAGGGAAGAAAAGCAGCGATAATAATGAATTACCTTGCCTGACTGCATTCCCAGATAAATGACTTTATTTTCCTGATGTTTTAACTGTATAGTAGCTGTTGCGTTCTGATACAGTTTCCAAAGATTTTATATAATTGTGGGATGTTATTTAATGTCTAGTTATTTAAGATTGATTTACATAATTATGTATACATTTTTATATAATAATTGATTTATGCCAATGAAGTGGAATTCCTTCTGTAATTAAAATATCATTCATCATATCCCGCATGACTTAATAAAACTATTGATTTTAACTTACCCTCTATATGACTTTTATTGTAATTTGCTGTAATAGGACTTTTATTGTAATTTACATAACTTCTATTTGGTTCCATAAATCCATCCTTGAAATGAAAATATTTTTAATAATTAGTAAACTCATTTTAGTAGTAAGTATTTAAATATATTAAAGCATTCTATACACTAAGATACAAAATAATTTATTGAAATACTTAGTACACCTTTTTCACTTATATATATTCCATTTTAAACAACGTACGTCAGATACATTTGTTGGCTCAGGAAGTCGGAGTCAATCGACCGTGAGATGTGGTGATTGATTCATTCAATCCAATACCCTCGGAGGGTAATGGATGGCAGTGCTGTAGCCGACGAAGTTCTAACTGAGGCTATTGCTGTTGCCCTCCTGCCATGATCAGAGCTTTAATAGCCCAATAACACCTTATCCCTACACTGTCCTCTACAGATAACGGGGAAGAATGAAAGCATTCTTGCTTCGCCCCTTTAAGCCAGTCCTTATAAGGATACCTTTGTTTTTGAAATGACGGAAGCTTAAAATTTCTGTCACTGTATTTTTTATTTTCAGGCCTTCTTTAGTAACTTCGTGGTTTTGAAAATTTTAAATAAAACTGAATAAGCGTACATTTTCCGGAATAATATGAATGACTTGTTTCACTTATCTTTTTTCCTTTGCGATAAACTTTCGTGGAATAAATTAAAATCCATTAAAGATGGAGTTTTATAAAGTTTGCGAAACTGCTTGATAAATAAAGTATAAAATTAAACACACCTTGAGTCGTGGTTGAGAAAATCCACTGATGTGGAGCGGATCGCATAATTATTATCAGTGTTCTCCGGTCATTTTGTTTCGTTCGTGACTTCAGAAGTGTTATGTTAACAGGTTGATGTTCGGGGAATAAATCTACATTTCACTATTGTGAAGAGCTACAGTCATTTATTTCACATTGGATTTTCTCTTTAATAATAAATTATTACTTGTTTTCTCAATAAACAGATAAAGAAGTAGTCTATACTAATAGAAATATACCCGAGAACTCATGAGATAAAACCTTCTGCATTGCTTCAAATACACAAGCTTTTCTCAGGAGCAGGTCCGTGCCCCTTATATTGGTGCTTAAATTACGTTTCACTGGCTGATATGAGAATATAACTGACGAGAACTAAGCAGCTTGAAACAGATGTCAGACCAGCGAAACTTAATTTAAGCACTAATAAAAGGCGATCACACGGCCAGAGCTTGTATATTAAGATAAGTTATGTTTATATCTTGAAGTTGTTTTCTTTTTGATGGATTCTTTCAAACGCACTAATTAGGACATAAAATGACTTTCTTTGGTTTTTGATCGGTTTCATTCAATGCTTTAGAGTTTGTTCACAATCAATGATTGAATGCCAATATATACAGTAAAGCAGTAGTGTACGCACCTTACTCGGGAACAGAAATTGCCGTTTCAGTTGACAAACATTGCATTATTGTTATTTGAGAATTTCAAAGGTTTCAAATATGCAAGTGAATTAAGTGTTATTTTTGCGTTTAAAAATGTTCTTTTATATTAAAATGAATAATGCATTATCTTTACTGTCTCGCGAATCAGCACGTTCAATGTCACTGAATGAGAGATCACGCGACACGGTGTTCTAAAACGATTACGTCATGTCACATTAAAATATTATTCGATATTGATTAATTTTACTAATTAGCACTAAGTTATCGAAATTCTAATCAAGATCTTTTAAAGGTAAGGTTGCTGACTTTATTTGGAGATACCACACAATATATATTATATATTACACTCCGAAATATTTCGAATTTCTCATAAATTAAACAAAATGTCAAACATTTTATTTAATTTACTTAAATTGATTGCGTTCTGCCCTGTAATACTATTTGACCGCAAAGCATTTAGCCTTTTTAAAGTTTATCTAGTAGGTAGGGGACACTACGAAGGGAGAATTATCTTTCGTCCCAGCAGCAGAATGAGTCTACAACTGATTGCAGATAATTTAACAGGAAACAGAATTTCGAATTTTTAATAAGGAGATATTCCTTTCGCACCAGTTGAAAAAATTGAGTAATTGAACAAGAATGATGAAACTAATGCTGGATTATTTTTAACAAGGATATGGAATCGGTTTATTACAACACTTGAAACATGGTTTCAAATTATTCTATTCTTTTGAGGCATATAATAGGCCATTAGTCTTGGCTTCTCAATTTTAATTTGGTAGCAGTGCAGAACAACAAACAATCAAAGGTGGTTAGTGCTATACCTGTTCATGTTTTCCCTGCAAACAGAGTATGTTATCTGGCCAATATTTCCAGTGGCGGATGAAAAATTGAGACCTACGTTTGAAACTGGACTTCTATTTATGGATCTCCAAAATATTTCCGTATAATAATAACACAATTCATTGTGACAAAATTGAATGTAAGTTATAAAAAGGAATATTTGTTGATAACAGATTCTTCGAAATTTCTGAAACAGTGATTTTGAGTTTTTTTTATTAAAAAAAGACAGAAAACATATAACAGACACTATCGTCCTATCAGTGAGTGAATAACATTGTTATATTGCTTAGTCTGAGTGCGGAATAATTTTTATCTTAGTTATAGAAACTACCTTCTAGCGCGGTTTATTATTATTATTATATAAGGTGCCTCTATGGAGTAAAAGACTCATCGCGGGAGACCCATTGACTTACTGACCATTACTCACACAATACCTGTCATACTTCCCCTTAAACTCATTCATAGACAAAGCATTCCATTCCAACCAACTCTGGCAACGCATTCCACCCATTTACAACAAACAAAAAATCTAGCCCTAATACCCTTGTTACCCACACTTACACAATCTCCAGGGATGACCCCTCGTTGTCTTCCTTCTTGTACTGTCTTAAAACGTTATCAGTATCAATCCTATAATTGAGAGTTTGTTCTATAGTACTTGAGTTGCATGATTCTTGTTTAAGTACAGTCAGAACTGTGGTTACTGATTAACGCATTGTGGTTTGATTAACAGATTAAGTATATATTTCACGAAAATGTAAACGTGTTTTTTTTTCAGTTATCAGTTACCTTACCCTGTGTGCATACCGAGAGCCGAATGTATATGCATCGAGGTGCACCACCACCTACTCGTAGCTGTGATGTTGCAATAGTGCAAGCTTTTCTCACTCACAGAAAAAACATTGTTTTGTGACTTTGTTGTTTATATTTTGCATTATCTGTAGAGATTTACAATTTAAAACATTAACAAAATATTTGTATCTAATTTTCACCCCTTTTTAAATTATATTTTGTTTACTTTTTTTGCAGTTTAATTGCAAGAAGTAGAAGAAAGAAAGATGGCACAAACATTTGAACAAGTCAAGAATGCATCTGCGTTGTGGAAAAGAAATGCCGATATGTTTATATTTTCAAGAGAAAAGGTAAGTTTCTCCCACCTCATGACATTTAATGATTATCATTAAATCTAAGATGATTTCAGAATAAGAGCCAAGCCGGACACAACTGTCTTGAACCGTTTTGTTGCAAGGAAGAAGCAGAATTTCTTTTAGGAGTAGTAAGGACAGAAAGTGAAGTCTATGCTTCAAACCACATTGACAACGACCCATTTCTTGCCATCATTTTTATTTTGTAAGCTGTCTTATACACAAATTCTACTTTTCTTACACGGGAGTCGTTCTTTCCAGAATCTCTGTTTCATTTCTATCAGTTTTTTTTTTTAATTTCTTTTGTATCAAAGAAAACAATATATAAATGTTGAACGCACTGCTAATGTTTCTGCATTAATTCCGTTGGAACAAGAATTTTATTTATTATGGATCCGTCTATTTTTCGCCCTGTTGTTGCTCTCCAAAATTTCAACTTAGTTGTATGGTTTGTTACAAGTGTTTCTTTAAACAGCTTCATAGAACAAATAGCAGTAATTCTTCTAGTGATATATCTAGTCAAAGTCCTTCATAACTTTTTTGTATTCATGAATCAGCGAACTTACATCGCTCCTGCTGCTCTTTTAGCTTGAATCAGAACAGCGTTTATTCCAGGAGAATATACGGATTTCCTTGTTTTGTTAACACTTGTCAAATTCTCTTCTGGTAATTATGTGAACAGATACTGAGGTGTCCTCATTTGGATTATTTTGAACCATGAGTCGCTTTTCATTCACTTCTAGCTGTGAAGTTATACATCGTATTGAGAGAAGATGACATCACTATAATTTTTAAACATTTTATAGAAAACAAGAAAGGTTAATGAAATATTTCATATAAAATAGAAATGAAAATTATATATTGAATTGTTATTTTTATCATGCTGATAATAGTTTGTGAAGTATTGAATTAAAGATCGACTTCTGGAATACACTTTTTCATATGATTATTGATATAAGATGAAGCCTGCGAAGTTTTACGAAAATGTTTGGCTAATGGGTTAACATTCTGATCTGTACACGATCTGTGCATAACTGTTGATGGAAAAATGAGGACGTCGAGGATAAGGACTTGTGGACACGACTTCCAGCCAGGAACGATTACACCCAACCCACTCGTGTATTTTACACTTTCCCTCCCCCACTCCAAGCTGCTATGGCTAAACTTCCTGTAGCACGTCTTATCGGAATAAGCAGCAGGCTTGATTCTCCCGCAATGTTACCAAAAATCTTGATTCCGTGTACTGTGTGGCGGCCGGCCTCCGAAACCATTTCATTGCTGTGCCCTAGTTTATAATTAAAGTGCGCTCAGCCAGGCCAGAACCACATCTGCTGCTTGTAATCGGAAAAGGAGGAGAGAAAAACTGGACACTGTTTGAGAGACGAAACATGGAAATAGCCACTTTAAAGCCCCTGTAAGCCGGGCGATCAAAGTCATCATCAGCCTACTAGATGTCTAGTTGGCATTTCCCTCAACTAGGGATACTCTTCCCCTAGTATTGCTTGAATTCCATTCGTGAAAAGAGGCCATACCATAGGAAGGTGGGGGTGACTTGGGTGGGAGAGGCTATTTTTATTGAGCATTACGAGACTCTTAATGGTAATACAATAAATTAATTTCATTGAGAATTAAATTATACCTGCTCACAACTAGCATTCATTGTAGTACCCCTGATTTGGGTGCAGTATCTCTTGGACGCCTTGTAAAGTCCAAATGGGAGATGGAATGAACCTCCATTCATTCCGTCTGTCGCATTAAGATTTGAAAGAAGGATAATCTCTATTTGACAAATGTCCCTATAAATATGTTAATCAGTATATACTTTAATATTTCACTAAATGTTTAAGAAAAACTGCCAAGCTTCCAACTTTGTGCAAGACTTAAGTAATCTGTTATTCTTAATGATAGACAACTGAACAAGGTTAATATCCTTTCAATTGCTTTAGGCCAATTACAAAGTCGTCCTCCTCTTGCGAATATTTTGTTTATTTGGCACTGTTGTAACAATTTAAAGGAGGTTGTTGCCTTCTACGATAGGATATAATATCTGGATATGTCGTACGCTATTGAGTAAGCTGTATTCACGATGTCTATTTATTTCTTAAATAACAAATTGAAATTTAGTCGTGCATTATGAAAGGTTTTCGAAGTTTATTTTAAATTCTACCCCAAGTTCTAAAGGATAATGCACTGAGAAGCAAACTCCCCCCCCAAAAATCGAATAATTTTACCTTGTTGTTAATTGCTATTTAAAACTTCCAGTAGTTTAATCTGTTATTGAAATATTTTCAGCCTATCAGACTGATATGTTTTTAGTCATAGCGAAAGAACTGACTTTTCCAATAATTTCTGGTTGCTGTAGCAGGGAGTTTTTAAAAATCAAAAATAAGAAAAGATTTCTTAACTTCTGTGCTTATTTTTACATTCTTCGTCATTGAACACGTACAATTTTGTCATTTGTATTTGATATTGTGAGAAATAAATTTCATGATAATGTGCATAAATTTTCCAACAATTATACGAAATGCGCACAACACTAAATTCTCAAGCTTTTAATTTGATTTTATAAGTAATCGATGAATTTACGTTTCCTTCATAAATGTTGCATCCTTTTTTCTTTAGTTACTTAATTTGATCAATTTAGCACATCTCTCGCTTTCCCATGATAGTGTATACCATTTTCAATGTCCCTGTTACTGAGTAGATCAATTTTGATCTCTCATTGATCACCGAATTGATTGCACTGATATACCCGACTTGATTCGTCAACTTCTGTGTGTATGAATGCATAGAACTACTGAAAGAGCTATGAGAATATTAACATAAACTTATAATTTCGATATATTCACATTTATGTCACCACTAGCATTCAAATTTCGCATTCAGGAGCTTGAGAATAACTCGCCAACCGACCTCATTCGTTGTTTTGCTTAACTCTGTTTTAAACTTTTTGATGAACCGAAAAGTGAAGAAGCGTGGTTAGTAATGTTATGGACAGCCACACATGAAACAAGACAGGGATAACGGAACTGTGTTGTATTTAAATATGGTCAATATACTCCTAGAATAATCAGTAACAGAGGGAATAGGAATGAGAAACTTTAGTATGAAAATATACAGGGTGTCCCTGAATTCATGGCCCAAACGTGAGGGGATGGTAGTACGCACCGAAACCACCAATATTCGTCATAGAATATGCGGCCGCAAACGCAGCCCGGTGCCGATAGGGGGCGCAGACGAGGCGGCACGGCTTAAAAGAGCTGGATCGGCCAAACCCCAGCATTCTCAGCGTCGATCGGATAAGAGATGATGCAATTTACGAACGCAGAGAAAGCCGATCATAAGATGTTTGCGCGACTCCACCGTCAGCTGTGTGAGGCAGGCATCTTCCACGTCAGTCGACATGATGCCGGACGAGCACGAACGGTCAGAACGCCAGCTATGAGCGAGGACCTCTTGTGTATGGTGACAGATAACTCAGGTACAAGCAAGCGATCCGGAGCCTGGATGTGCATTGGAACAGTGTCTGGCGAGTACTACATGAAGAAGGGCTAACCCCTATTACTTGCAGCGAGTGCTGGCATTGATAGCTGTTGATTATCCTCTGCACATGGATTTCGCCCAGTGGTTCCTGCAGCAAAGTGTCGTACAGCCCGATTTACCTGCTCATGTGCTCTTTATGGTTGAATCAACTTTCTCACGTGAAGGCGTAGTCAGTGTCCATAATGCGCTTTTGTGGGCGGCCTAGAATCCCATGGTACACGTCCATAGTCGAACCAGCAACGGTTCGCCGTTAATGTCTGAGCGGGGATCGTGCATGACTACTTAATTGGACCCTACCCAATGCCTTACCGCCTCGATGGGCGAACGTACCATATTTTTCTGCAACAGGTTTTGCCGGAATTGCTTCAGGATGTTTAAGTCGCCATCCGCTCCCGTATATGGTTCTATCACGATGGCGCACCCGCCCATTTCAGCGTCTTAATGCCACATTTGGAACCGATGGATTGGGCGCGGTGGTCCCATCCCGTGCTCCCCCCCCAGATCGTCCTATCTTTCTTGTCTCGATTTCTTTCTGTGGGGACATTTGAAGGGTGTCGTGTACGAGACGCCCGTGCAGTCCACGGAGGATCTGGTAGCCCGTCGCTTCCGGCGATGTGCGCGACAAGCGCACATCGTTTACCTGTTTACGAACAGGTATGCCAATCACTACTCCGCCGTTGTGCCGCGTGTATCAACGTTGGTGGGGGGACGTTTGAGCATTTGTTGTAATGATCTCCAATAAATATCACTCTGGAAACCTGTGTCTGTTCGTTTTTCATTTCCGACTCTCTCATTGCGTTTGCGACCGCATATTATATGACGAATATTGGTGGTTTTGGTGTGTACTACCATTCCCTCACGTTTGGGCCATGAATTCAGGGACACCCTGTATATTCAAAATATCAGCTATAATAAAAAATCCAATAGGCGCAGTACTTGAGAAGGGAGTAGTGAAGTCAATGTTCACTGAATACGTCTCGAAATAATGTTAGCTGGAAAATAAGCGCACCTCCTCAGAATTCCATGAAATAAAAGAAAGAAATTTTCTTTTATATGTATTTGACACGTTGCAAGTGATGTTGCGGCATCGAAACAGCGGATGTCACAGTGTTTTCAGTTTTCAACTTTTAATATACTTACGTTGTTGCCGCAATGTACCGTTCCGGTTTAAGCCGATAGATTGCAATTTCGATGCCTAGTCCCAAATTTCCAACCCATTCTCGTTCGTTCCCAATGGACATTCATTAACAGGGCGCATCATATGAAAGTGAGAAGTAGACATTACCTCCTAACCCATTCGGTTCTCTATATTCCTTAACCCTCTCATGCATGAAGTTTTATATTCATTTATAAAACATTATAATGGCATGATACAGGACCATTTACTCTTAGAGTATTACCATGAATTCATTAATTTTGCTAAATTTGTGTCCTATATATGTAAAAAATGATGTCCTCTTCTGACGACATCATGCACTTACGCCAACAGACTACAGACATGGAAATGAGTTAGACTAAATGATATAATCACGTAATCACAAGAAAGATATTTATTTAACCAAATATTTCGGTCTGGAAATAGCAGACCATCGTCGGTGGTATTACAAGAACAGTTTAAAAAATATACAAGCTAGAATACTAACAATAGATCGTTGAAATTAGAACATGCCGCGTGATGTTATATCACTAAGTATGAAACGAAATATTTTGAAGTAGAAACATGATTGAATTTGCTATTAAAAAAAAAAAAAAAAAAATTAATGAGTAATCTTGATTAGGCTTTCCCAGATTTTTGATATAGATATGCAGTCATTACGATTCAGGTTGGGATGATGGAGCAAGGCCTCCACGCTTTCCTTGAACAAACGTTCGAACCTGTAACGGGATCTATGTAAGAGGCGCGTCTTGGACCAAAGGATGCTGTGGTCAGTTTCAATCCCGTGTTGAGCCAAACCAGACTTTTCAGGTTTATTGTGAAGAATGGATGATTGATGTTCTTGGATTCTTTTTTCAAGAGAACGTCCAGTCTGTCCAAAGTAAGAGAGATCACAGTTGCAAGGAATTTGATAAACTCCAGGAAGAGATAAAGTTGAGCGTTTGTCTTTAGGAGAAGGAAAATGAGAAGACAATTTGTTAATAGGAGAATACGTAGCTGTTAAATCATATTTCTTCAAAATTCTTGCGATAGGTTCTGAAATACCGGAGATATAAGGAATAGGTACTCGACGTATTGAATCTTTGTTGTTTTGTGGAGGATTATAAGATGTAAGAAGACGTTGAATACTTTTTTCAGAAAAGCCATTGAGTTTCATGTGTTGCTGGATAGTAAAAAGTTCTTTTTCAAAAAAGAACTCGAGTTCTTTTTTAAAAAACTCCTCAGATTTCTTAGAAAAATTAAAAGATGTCTCATTACAACCTACAGATCTTATGGTTAGTTTTGATATAGAATCTTTATACACCAATGTACCTCTTAAGGAAACTTTAAAACTACTTGCTGACATCTTTCCTCAAGATATTATAAAACTATTCGATTTCGTTATACATTCTGGTTATTTCATATGTCAAAACAAATTTTATAGCCAAGTAGAAGGAACAGCCATGGGAAGTCCTCTTTCTCCAGCTTTAGCCAACTTTTATTTAGAACATTTAGAAAAAGTCCTCTTCACATCTAGTTTCCCTCTACCATCTTTTTGGGTAAGATATATAGATGACATATTTGCTATTTGGCCTCACAGTAAAAACACTTTATCTTCCTTTTTAAACAGTATTAATTCCTTACATCATCGCATAAAGTTTACTATGGAATTAGAAGAAAACAACCAGTTATCTTTTTTAGACGTTCTCCTCATCCGATCATCTTCAAATATTCTTACAACTACAGTATACAGGAAACCAACATTCACAGGTCGTTATATTCTGAAAGAATCAGCCCATCATCCATGTCATAAAACAGGAATTATAAAATGTCTCATCAAAAGAGCCAAAACTAATTGTTCTACTTTTGATTATCTACAGAAAGAACTTTCTACTATCCAGCAACACATGAAACTCAATGGCTTTTCTGAAAAAAGTATTCAACGTCTTACATCTTATAATCCTCCACAAAACAACAAAGATTCAATACGTCGAGTACCTATTCCTTATATCTCCGGTATTTCAGAACCTATCGCAAGAATTTTGAAGAAATATGATTTAACAGCTACGTATTCTCCTATTAACAAATTGTCTTCTCATTTTCCTTCTCCTAAAGACAAACGCTCAACTTTATCTCTTCCTGGAGTTTATCAAATTCCTTGCAACTGTGATCTCTCTTACTTTGGACAGACTGGACGTTCTCTTGAAAAAAGAATCCAAGAACATCAATCATCCATTCTTCACAATAAACCTGAAAAGTCTGGTTTGGCTCAACACGGGATTGAAACTGACCACAGCATCCTTTGGTCCAAGACGCGCCTCTTACATAGATCCCGTTACAGGTTCGAACGTTTGTTCAAGGAAAGCGTGGAGGCCTTGCTCCATCATCCCAACCTGAATCGTAATGACTGCATATCTATATCAAAAATCTGGGAAAGCCTAATCAAGATTACTCATTAATTTTTTTTTTTTTTTTTTTTTTTTTTTTTTTAATAGCAAATTCAATCATGTTTCTACTTCAAAATATTTCGTTTCATACTTAGTGATATAACATCACGCGGCATGTTCTAATTTCAACGATCTATTGTTAGTATTCTAGCTTGTATATTTTTTAAACTGTTCTTGTAATACCACCGACGATGGTCTGCTATTTCCAGACCGAAATATTTGGTTAAATAAATATCTTTCTTGTGATTACGTGATTATATCATTCAGTCTTATGTCGCAAGTATCCTTAAAACAACGAGTTAGACTAAGGAAATTATTTTCATTGAAAGACATTACAAGTATGACAAAACAGATTATAAACAAATATATTTTGCTGAAACACTACATGAATGATCAAAATTTGGATTACTTGATACATACAAAAAAAGTAGAACAATTAGAATTTGCAGCAGAGCTATGTAAATCAAGAACAGTCTTATTCTACTTGCTTCATTTTGTATGGAAAGACTGTGAAAACCTTCCCGACAGATTGGAACTTCACATCTACCACATATGTATCTTGTTTTACTCTTGCAATGTACATCTCTGCAACGACTGGCATTAGCACTTGTTGTCTTCTTTGGGAAGTGTCCGCCGCCGTCAAAACGTGTCTCGGGTGGCACAGAGTGAGTTTTGCGTTTCTTTAGTGCTGGTGGTGTCTGACTAGAAGGGCGTCTTTGATTTGAATTCCATCGAATCCAATTTTTCTTTTTTTTCCATTTCCAAATGATCCGTGCATTACAAACAAGTACGTTCAACATATGGTAAAAAATTCTCATATATCATCGTTTGTTACTGGTGTCATTTCGATACAAAGCCACAAGAGAGTCCATAAGGTCCACTCTACCCATATGTTTGTTATAAACAGCAATGCTGCGAGGTAGTGGAATTTCAACATACTTTTTTTTTCTTTCCGGCTGAACCTCTGATATAGATTGACAGGTCCCTTTCCTAAGTAGCTGGATTCCACATGTACTATTGAGTTGTCACTCCATCTAGTGACAGTAATGGCATCAAAGGACGTGGTAACTGACATATTTCCTTGTCCCATCTGAAATCCTTTTCATTTTTCAGTTTCTTGTCAGCATCTTGAAGCATGTCTTCTGCATGTATTCACATAATAAATATCGTCTTTCTTTAGTTACTTAATTAGGGGGGATGCTCGTGAAGAAGTTTTTTGCGTACACCTTGAAGTTCTTACCAGCAAGATCATGATAAAGCCTAAGTATTACATTTTCACTTGCACTGAATGGGTCTGAATTTTGTCTTCCAGGATATGCACCTATATAAAGATCAAAACAACATACATAGCCTGAAATGCCTGCCCTCACCCGCATTTTGAAACCCCATTTTTTGGTTTCTTAGGTAAGAATTGTTTGAGTTGTGAACGTCCCTTGAATGTAATCATCATCTCATCTACACTATAAAATTCTTCTGGCTGAGAGCAGCATGGAATGTTTCATGAAACTTTTGCAACACTGGTCTTTATTGTTGGTAGGTATTGTGTCTGAATCAACAAAATGTAAATATCACTTTATGTCCTCCCATCTGTTCACTGACGTAGTATCAGCTATAACATCCATGCACAGTCCATGTTCAGAAGACCAATACTGTCTTACACATGGGTATTTTATATATGTCATGACAAGTACTGTACAATTCCCAGGTAAATTTTGAGTTCAGTTCATCTGATAACGGCTGTAAAAAAATAATCTACAGGGCTCTCCCGTGAATATTTACGTGGTGTTCTCTAAAATGTGGTTCAGTACCAGCAAAAGGATTATCTTTCTCACTAAACCACACTGGTTGTCTCTACAATGGCATATGACCAGAAACAGCTGTATTTTGCACACTAGCTGGACTTTGAAAGTTGTGAGTCTGATCAACAGGGGAAGGACACTGTCTTCACTTGAATTGTCACTCTCTGTAGGAGAGTATTTTGTGGCTGCTGGTATGTAGGATCATCATCAGAATCACTCAGCTCCAAACCATCTTTATATTCCTCCAACAGTTTTTCAATCACCTCCTCAGGGAGTGTGGTAATAGGCCTTTTTATGCCTGATGGACCTGACGTTTGGTTATCCATCTGTAAAAGAGATGATAATGCTAATTAACATACTTACTATTCATTTATGTTTGCAAAATTAAATAAATAAAATTATAAAAATATTGTACAAGAACTTTCTAACTTCAAACTATTTGCCGCATAGATTACCTTACAAATTTATTGTCCTCACGTGAGGACAGGTTGTTTTCAAGTTCGTTTTATGAATATGGTAATAAACATGAATAAATTAAATATTCACACTTCATTTACCAGGTATAACAATATATAAAACCATACTAACCTTTCCAGAAAACATAAAATCACCCAATTCAATTCAACGAAACAGCAGCTTTTCACTTCCTCCTTGATACCACCATGCACTGCAGACATATTCGTATTCCTGTAACTCTGTTGAAACTCCTGCCATCTGGTGTGGTTTCTAAGGACATTTTGGTCTTCCCCAGATGAGGACTACATGCCTTCTGTAGTACGAAATTATGAAAGAATAATTATTATGAGGGAAAATATAAGTGTCCTCATATAAGGCCCTTATGCATGAGAGAGTTAAATGCGATTTGGAAGTCTCTTTCAAGTTATTTGCCATCGCTCTTAAGCGACCCTATTAGTAGCAACTTGACGTTGTTAGCATTCAAGAACGTGTGAGGTCTATTCTATGGTTGTATGGTCACCGACACATAATGACAGAGGAGATCTTAGCTAAACGGGTGTTCGATGCCAAGATGACAGGAAGAAGACTAAGGTTTAGTGGGATTGATTCAGTCAAAGTGCATTAGACGATTGAGATGTTAGATGAGACAGATTTTGGGGTGCTGAAAAGAAAGACACTACTTTGGAGGAAAATTGTTGATAGCAGGTTAATAATAACATAACCTTAATCATGTATTGCTGTCATGTTATTTCGACGATGGAAATGTTGTAGTATTTTCTGTTATTAAAAACATTCACAAAGTTTATCTTGGGTACGAGAGACAGAGAGTGAAAGAAAATTCATATTGAGGTTGGTGCTAAACTCGTATCGCCTGGCTTAGTTTTCATTTTTGACTGTTATTGGGCCCCAGTTACATTCGAAATTTCGTAAAGTACAATAATATTTCTTCAAATGTTGAACATTGATTGCATTGCTAATAAATATTCATAATTTTACCTAAAAAATGAGATTTTAATACAAATTAGAATCACTGTGCACTCTGTTCATAACACAATAATTTTAAATCAGATTTTAAACATAAATATCCAAAATACATAATACTAAAAGGATTAATAACAGTAATGATGCATTTGTATGAAAAGTTCTTTTTTCACTGATTTTTTTCACTTGCTAATGCACATAACTGAGTAAGAAAATTGTCATGAAATGGTGCCATTTCTAATTGAATTTTTCAACACTGCCACTTCATTATCATCTGTAGAACTCAGAGCTGATTTTGGCTTATGTTACTTTATTGAACGTAGTTCTTTTGTGTGATTTCGCACTCAAAGAAGGAAGATTTAAATTTTTAATTGCTCATTACATCCTGTGTGATTTTCAGTTGAACAACTGACATTTCGAAAGATCTCAAAACGATACGTCGGTTCACTTTGAAACTGTGCACACACAAAAATACCTTAAGGTGAAATGCTGGCCACACTTATATAGTTAAATCAACAAAAATAAGATGGCATTATTCCGAATGTGCTACTTATGTATTTTTCTCTAATTGGCGTCTATACTTTTACCTCTAGAGAAATCAAGAGCATATTCAGGTTTACCTCATGATCACCTATCAGTCATAATTGGCGCTGTCCACATCGCAGTATTTCAAAGTGCTTACATTTTGTCTACAGCGGGGTGGGGGGGGGGGGTACGTCACGTGTAAAATACTGTGTAAACTTCCGATTTCAGTAGATGGTGAACTAAGCCTTATTTCTAGGATTCACGAACTCTTGAATTTTATAACTAAAATTCAATTAAATAGAAATGCATTGGCCAACTGCATCAATATTTTAATATCTTTTGGTATTTTGAATTCAGCACATGTCGAGGGAATTGTTGAGATTTCTAGGAAATAACATTTCCATTTTATCGATATAATGCTTTCGTTCCATTTCATTTATTTCAATGAGTTTTACTTCTTTCTTTATACCATTGCTTAGAATGAACCTAGAAGTTCATAGTGCATCCTGCAATTCGTTTTCAAATACATTAATCTGACCAACTCAATCTTCTTCAAAAATTAAATTAATTAATAATCGACAAACAATGTTGCCTCCAAGTGGTCATCTAATTAAAGCATTTTTCCCCCAAAGTTCAATAACAATCTTACTTTCACCATAAAATTCCAGCTTTAGATATGTAACGTGAGACATATTTTTTCTATAATTGCCGCCATAACTTATGGGGGGGGGATCCTCATCATAAAATAATTTTATATAACCCGTTAATTTCGGTCGAGGTTTTAAATTAATTTTTTTTATGAAAAAGAAAGCGATGAAAGTTGAATCCGATAGCATCAGTAGTATCGATGAAATAAGGATAAAAATGATGGCTTTGTTTTGTAGACCAAGCATGGAACTTGAAGCCACTTCAGACCTCCAATAATCGATAAGTTGTTAATGACCTTCCTAGGTAAAAACGTCTGCAAACAACCACCATCAATACAACAGGACTGCACCTAACAGCATGTAACTTATAAGGACGAACTGCTGTCCACTTTGCTAACCACAACAAAACTATTCTAACTGTAAGTAGTCTTAAGTAGCACCTCCAGCAAGAAAGCTGCTTAAATTTCTTGCTCATATACATACAATTTACAATGGAATTTTCTGTACCTAAGTAATAATTGTATCCTCACTTTCTTAAGTAAATACAGGAATCCATTCTTGCATACAATCTTTCATGGTTTATTGGAAAAGCTAGCAATTCATTAAAATCAGTACTGCCTTCAGTACTGATTTTAAACTCTTGAAATGTTAGGTAGCAAATTCTCGCAGTGTTCTACAGTTTTCGTCGTAAAGTTCAGCTACAAAAATACCGATTGCTATTTACTTTCTTGAGTTAAATTTCCTTATTGCTGTTTGCTCATATATCTTTAAAGGAATAACCTTCCTTCTTTAATATCTTCCAAGAACTACAACCAGCAATTATTTAAAGGAAACGCAATGAGCGTTTATTTGAAATAAGCCACTAGTTTATCCTTAGTATTAATGTCATTTAAGGTCATACTCTCATGACTGGAAAGTGAAATCCAATTATGAACAAAGTGCTTAATCACTTACATTCTGATAGATAATGATGTTAAACGCTTTTGCTTATCTCCCGTTAAATCGATATTAATGCATTAAACGCACGCCTGTTCTGTACTCTTTTCAGTTTCATAATATTTACGAGAAATCTGTACAGCATAAGCAATATTTAGGTTCACAATTTTTCTCTGAGTCAAATTAATTTATTAATAAGTCATCTGAAAAACCAATCATCATGTTAATCAGCTTTTCAAATAATAATGAAAATGGAACAATATGAAACCCCAAATTAACAAAGGATTCCATTCTGAAGTTTTTTAATGCTTGAAGCTTATTCATAGAGTGCAGTATGGCAAGTTCAGTGGAAGTGTTGGGGAATAATTTCTTTTTCTTGAAAGTACTACCTCGAATACGCAAGTAGATTTGATTTCATACACTCATTTTTCTAATTATGAATATGATGTTTTTAACAGTCATATTTTTGTTAATTTTACGACATTATGCATAATCATAACACTTTTAAAATTTCGTTGACAAAAGCTTTCCCCAATACATTAAAATAACGAACTGAACGATTTCAATCTCTTGTTCAGATTTTATTCAATGTGTTCACTGGGATATTAGGTAGTTAGAACGAACCTCGCGGAAATTGACAATCGGTTGTTTCTCTAGGCTAATGAGATCAGAAAACATGAAACCACCAACGAACGACCGTTGTGATTTCGGACTCGCAGCATGTTTTGTTCATTAAGTTCGGAAACGAGAATAAGAGAAGTGGGAATGACGAGTCACTTCGTGATGGTAGAAATGTCATCGGGTAGATCCATCCAGATATTTAAGGCGTAATACAACGTATGACTGCAGATACTCTGCTGCCTAAATAAGAGCCAAGAAAGGAGGTTTTGAAGGAAGAATTCGTTGCTTTCGAGGATAATTGCCGTATTTATAGCACGGAATTAGACAGAAAATTTACTTCCGATGAATTCTTTATCAAAATGATGTGTAACGTGAACAATTGCTTTGGTATTGTATGTAGAATGAGCGTTATATTTTAATGTATTGCGAATGAAGTGTTTGAATAAAAGGCAATTACACTATGTAACGCCGTTATAAGTTGTAATAGCATTTCGTTGTGGTCAGGGGATGTTGAATATCAGAAAATATTCAACAAAGAGGCATTTATTTAACATTTCGCGATACATAATATCATCAGGTCATTCCAAATGAAGTTTTGTTTTTCCATTATAAGCTTTGGTTGGCCAATATTTTTAATCGAAGCTCACTGTTCGCTGCAGTTTTATAATGTTCCGGAAAGAATTATCTTCAAATGAATGATCTGTTTCTTGATACTTCTATCCCCAAACGTTAGCAGCCTGCAATATTATAGGCAAAGTGAGGTCAGGCGATTGAGAAACCAACTCTGTGTAGACAAAATACGGAGCTTTCTTCACACGTGTGAAGCCACCAATAAGAACGGTGCTGGTTTCACCTTAGCCAGTGAAATATAGTTCATCAGCCAATTACGCCATCGTTCTGTAGCTTTCGCATTAAACACAATCATGGAAATGTTTATGACCATTAGTTATATTTCCTTTTCAAGTTACTTCCAAATCCTTAAATGTTTTTGGTAAGCGATTTACTTTTCAATATTAAATATTCAACCTTTTATTAAAGTGCAATGCCTCTCTACTGTTTCCTTGCTCTATATTACAGTTGATAACAGCGAACCAGAAAAGATCCAGCTGACGAGTCTTGTGGCTGGAGACAGCCGTGACATAATAAGCCGACAGTATGTCAAGATCAGTTGAACTCCGCTGCATCGTGACAGCTAAGTTCAAAAATGCTTTAAGACGAGCACATTCATGCACCCATCCGTGTCGAGAATGAGATGTAGTGTCAGACATCACGTGCCAGTTGTTCAACGCCGACAGCAGCCCGAAGTATATGGAAAGATCACGAACCATTCGACCTATCGTACAAGATGACAACTCTTAAGGCTGATGCCGAGTTACTTTGACAAGAGAAGTGACCCGAATGCGACAGTACTTCAAGTCGCACTCATCTTTTCTTGTTCACACTATCCATCACATGACGGCTGATTCCAGCTAAACATCCTTATCCCGTGAAGATGCTCTCAACATGAATGGCTTTCCCAGGCTTAGGTGAACATGCAGGTCTCTGTACAGGATACTGCCAAGAACTATCTAGGCCAAATTAGAAGACATTAAGAAACAAAGAGGAACAGGAACTATGAAGGATATAAGAGGTTACATAGAGAAGTCAGAAAAGCCATCAAGCAGGACAAGACAAATTATTATACTGATTAGTGTGAAAAGATAATCACAGACGTTTCGTTTTGTTTTGTTGTTGACTTAAAGCATAAAATTGATTCTCATCAAAGTCAGGAACGGAACGATACTGATAGAACTGGAAATCAACAATGGAGGAGATTAAGAAAATGTGGGATCTCCACATTTTCTTTATCAATAAGGCTCCTGGTGCAGGTGGAATACCAGCAGAGTTAATTAAGGTCACATGGGATGGAGGGATAAGAATGCTTCATAGATTGATTACAAGTATAAGAGACAGGATAACGTACGATCCCATCATCGTATTAAACTAGAATTATCATTTTAATCTCATGCAAGCAGGATTTCATTAAAGATCATTCTAAATAGAATTGAGCCTAAAGTTAAAGCAGAGATGCCCGAGGAACAAATAAGTTTCAGGAAAAATCAAGGGTACCAGCGTTAGATTGTTTGCCTTATAGATACCACTGAAAAGCATAAAGAATATATAGGCTTCTTGTATTAATTTCACAGACTACTTCGGAGCTTTTAACTGTGGGTAGTCATGAAAATAATTACCTTTCCTCAACACACTTTGATAGCTAACGTATACAACGAAAGAAGTCACTGTAAGCAGGGATGTTGGCAAGGATGCATATTTTTCCTCGCATGTTATTATGTACTGAATACATCGTGTAACTGTATGAGAACTGCATGAATACGTTTGGAACTGTACGAGAGTAAGACAGGAATTAGGATAGGCAGCAAATGCATCAGATAATCTGGGCTACTTGGAACTTGAAAAGAAGTCTGATAGAAAAAGGGATACCTGCTTTTAAGACGTGGTGCAGAAGGCTGTTCATGATATATAGTAAAAGGCCGAAAAATGGATGGATAATATAGAAGATCGGCAGACCTTTCACGCTTAAGAATACTGAAAGAAGAAAGCTAAAATACTTTGGACACATTGAAAGGATGGAAACAGGACTTCTCGAAACAGTAATAGAATATACAGCTCTTTGAAAAGAGGAACGGGTATACCCTCAATGAAATGGATGGATGGTATGTCTGGCATTCCTGATCTCTAGAGAGTTAAAACTCCAGAAAAGTATACGACAGGACCATCTGGCAAGGACTGCTGTTGCACATCAAGGAACGGAGTGACCGTACGGCATGTAATGATAACCTATCATCACATGCCGTACCACATATATTAACAAAAGGATAATATCCTTCCCAGTTGTTTTATAGGTGAAAAAGTTAGTTGGTAAGTTGCTTTTCTCTTACAGATCTTTTCATTACGCACTCTTAAAAATAAACCTAAGCGAAGTCATTGAATTCTACAATAAGAGTATGCTTTATCTGCATATGTCATCGGTTATTGAGATAACTTGTATCCACGATATCCATTTCTTTATTAAAATGAAAAGTGGAATTTGTTCTTGAGTTATTAAAAGGCTTTAGAAAGTTAGCCTTTAAATTCTTCCTGATGGTCTTAAACATTGATTTAACAGTGATCAACAGACAAGTGTATGAAGTAACTCCTGCACCTGGATTTGAATTAGTGGAGTCGCAGAATGTCAATGGACTTCAATTAATGTAGTCGCAGAATCTGTGTAAATACATTGCTTTGATCTTGATGATAATTTAAGATCTTGGAAGCACTTTTTTACACTCTGAAACGTTTTATGGAGGAATAAAAGACTAATATTTCCAACAATGTTTGAATTCCCAATTGGGTTATCTCATCCATCTCATCGGCTGTTTTTGCATAAACTTGTTTTATACTCCTTTATGAATCAAAAAGGAGGTAATGGTGGTGGTAGTCATTTTATGGGCGGTAAACAAGGGTATTGCTTACATCAGAAAGCAGTACTCTTGATTAGGGATGATGCAAGCTGTGGGATATTTAAATACAAATGCGATGTATATTTAAATATAAACATATTTTCCCTCCTAGAATATTAATTTGCAGGGGAATAGGAATAAGAATGAGTTAATTTGAAAAACAGTCTTCAGAATATCTATTAATGAAAAAATTCCTCCAAGTAATGTATTTGAAGATGAGGATGGCGATGTCAAACTTAACAGAATTCGTCTGTAAGTAATGGTTAGGTAAAGAATTAGAGGATCCCGGCCTGCATTAAACGTAATGGAAATAATTTTCTTGCATGTGGATTTGACGGTATTCAAATGAGGTTACTACTTGTGGTAGCTGAAGATGTCACAATATTGCGAGTTAACCACTTGAATATTATTAATTCCAAACAAAAAATAATAAAACTATAGCTGCCCCCTCTCTAAAAGGGTACAAGAATCTTCTTCCTCTTGTTTAAGAAATTGAAGATTTATGATTACTTAACCATACCCAAACTGCTTTCTAAACCACCGACATCTTTACTAATCGTTTCTAGTAGAGCATTGTCTCAAACTTCTGTTTTCATGTTAAGGAAAGGGACAGTTGAAGTGGGAGTGAAACGCTACCTTATATATATACACTCATCCCCCCCCCCCCCTGACGTCTATGGCGCCCAACTCCCGGAGTTCTAGACTGGTAGGCCGGTTCTCCTTGAATTTTGAAGACTCGACACTCAGGGTATCTCCTGAGTTTCAAATAACTTGACAAAAACATGATACAAAAATGTTACAAAAAAGCTTATCATTTTATCGTTTTATATTATATTGTATATATATATATATATATATATAATATAAGATGAAATTTATTTAAGGGGAGAAATCGTGATATTCTCGGTCTCAGCCTACCGGAATGCAATGAAACTATCTTCCTCCACCCTTCTCGATGCCTACGAGAAATTAGTATTGTTGGAGCTTCTGTCTAGGGTAGATGTTATTTCTCGTTGCCCGTATTGTGAAAGTTTTTACAGGTAAGTTTTCACCTTTGATATATTCACGATTGTATTTCAATTTATCGTTAATAGCTATCAATAGAAAAAAGACAGAGTTTAATTTCAGTCTATTTTTTTCACATTTCCTTTGGCTCTCAGTTCGTGGTGGCCACGCGTCATTTCAGAATTGGGATGTCGGGTATTATGGAGCAGTTGGGAGTAGAAATAGGTTCACTGCGAGTTGTGGGTCCATAGTGCGTATGTGCTGGCGGAGAAAAACTTTGTGTGACTTTTACTAGTAGCCTTTACTTATTTTTTTCTAGGATTATAATACCTAATTTTGGTTCCTTATAAACTTGTATTTTTACTAAAGCTCTCTGTTCCCAGCACAGAATCAGTCATTTTTATTACCTCCTACCTACAAAATATTGGAAAATAATAGAATTGTTGCGTAATGAGTAGTGTCCTGTAGGAAAATAAAATTAAATGAAAATTCATTCTGCCCGTAAGGAGAGTGCTGTGGGCGCTTGATAGCTTTGTTGATGAGTCTTGTTAAAATGTCTAGGGGACTGACCCTCATCAAATGAATTGTTTGTAAGAACGTATTCCAATGCACTTCATGAGACTGCATTTTCTATACATACGGTGACCTGAATGAATTTTAGTTTCACCCCTAAAATATTAGAATATTTCTTCGGTGGGTTATTGTAATGAAGGCCATGAGAGCGTTGAATAAAAATCTTTGCTTTGTTTTATTTCTTGCTCCACTACCCGGGTATATTTCTTGTGGAGGGGAAATAAGGTAAATTTTCTGACCTTATGCTTTTCCATTTACCGCTTCTAATGCTTCTTTAGAATCTTACTTTTTATAACCCCTTCGTTATTCACTTTTCTCTATTTAAATGATTGGTATATTTGAAATTAGTTGACAAGAGAATTCTGTCCTACACAGCCTTGAACGCTAGCGAGTATAAATAAAACTTTTAGAGCGTTTCCTTACGTTACTCGAAATTATTTGAAAAAAATTGAAAACATTTTTTCAAATAATTTCTGTAATTATTTGAAAACATTTAGAAAAAACTTTATTTTCAAATTTGAGTAAATTTGAAAAAAATTACAAACACCACGATAAATCTTTCATATCACAAAGGATGCAAACGGATATACTTTAAAATGATATACGCTGAAAGATAGAGAAGTCAATTTTGTCATTGGTGTTGACATTGATTAGGTGTAGTTTTCCGTCAGACATTAGTATATCACTGATTTCTAACTGCGAAAGTGTCAATAGAAATGTAACACCACACTTCTCTATACCAGATCCAACCAGTGTTTAGTGCTGCTATTGATAAATTCGTTAAAGTTAGATTCATAAATCTTTAGCTTTTCAATATTTAAAATATTAAAATTGCAAATATTGGGTTACCTAAATTATTGCACTGTCTTCTGAAACATTCCGCACACAAATCTGTATTCTTATATTTCATTTTACTTTGATGCAATCATCAAGCACTTCTGAACTCGTCAAAATCTGTTACGACTTTGTCTGGTAATGCATTGCAAGGGTTTGTTCCATATCTCCTCTCTGCTGCCGTGGAAGGAGAATGTTATTCACGGAATGCCCAATTTTAGTTTGTCAAAAACTACCCCACTACGACTTGCTCGTGGAATGAAAGAGCGACGATCGTCTTTCAAAATTGTAACATGAAATTGGAGAACGAATTTTATTTGAACGAGCAAATATGCTTTGATGTATTTATGGAAGATTATCTACTCCAGAAAAGACAGAATAACTATAAACTAAGCTAATTGTGGAACCACCTTTTTAGTTTTTACTACAATCATGTACCACAAGTAATTTACTATCATTTCAATTCATTTCAATTAAAGGCAGATAATGAAAATACTTTGCTTCCATTTTGTATGACAAAGAAAACCTCCTTTCCAATTCTGAATGAGTTTCTCTATGCAGATTAAGTTGAGAGGAGCACACTACTCAAGCATTTAAACATTTGCTACGGTAAAGTAAACTTTTGGGGAATGCTTTAAATGGAGGGAACGCTCGTCTGCAGCAGAAATTCATTGTCACTTATCTTAGTATACTGTGCAGTGAAAGTGTTGTGAGCTCCCAGAATGGTACACAACGATCTCAGCACTTTACTAACCGGGATGATTTTCTGCACAGTGACTTCCTTCTTCAGCTGGGCACTGTAGTACGCCCACAGATACGAGACCCTTCGACACTTCTGCGGATGTCAAAAGAAGGAGAATCCATTCCGATAATAGGGTAATCAATCCGTATTGTGCGATGAGTGTGTAACAAGTCAGAAAATCAATTTCTTTTATGATCATTGTAGTTTTTAAAGTGGTAACTATTTTGCTTGTATAACAGTTGGAAACTTTTACGTATAAAGTACGTGATTTCGCGTGTTGGTGACGAATTCGCACATCTCCTTATTTCTTTTCCCCTACAACATAAATTGACTCTTGGCAGTTTTCCAACGACAGCTCTCGCTCTCATGTTTTGTGGTCGGACTATAGCTGTGTGTGTGTGGGGGGGGGGGGGACACAACATCTTGGGTACTGCCGAATTTGTTCATCCTATGCACCGATATACTTGATGGAAAGAAAGTTGAAACTTGAACATGCTTAATCTCCGAGAAACGAAGTTCAAAGTGATCTCTTCTGTAGAAATAATGGTTTATTTTATGCAGAGTGGCGAAGTTTAGTCTCGCAGTTTATAGAGAATGGATTAACATTCATTGATATCTCGTTCTGGGTCAGGGGTCGCCAAACTTCTTTGACCGTCGACCCCTTGAAGAGTTTCTTGATGTTTTATCGACCCCCTCTATTTTACTATTACGTAATTATAATAGGACAAGCGAAAAAGACGCTTATGTGAGTTTTTAGATTGTTTATTTTATAGTTACAGTGTTTATTGTATGTATAATATAGTATATATTATTATATTACTATCACTAGTAATATCACTGGTATTACTAGTGATATTAATATCACTGGTATTACTACCAGCCCTTCTCAATTCTTCAGCATAGAGAAGTTTAGTTCGTGAATGAATAACGATTGAATTATAGTATGTATGTTGAAGAATTTCAGAACATTAACGCTCACTTGTATGTCGATGCGCAAAAATGAGACTGGGATCGAATACGTGTAAGTATAAGTAAATAAGCAACCGCTCACGTGTTGCCATCTGGCGCCGGCTGGGCGGGAATCACGGACATCCGTTTATTGGTAAATACGTCATTTTGGCCTACTTAATTGGCGTAACTATTTTCGCCAATCAAGTAGGTCCGTAACTATTTTCATGACCTTGCTCCATCTTACAGGTCTTATTCATGTCACTGTTCCTACGATTCACTCTTAATTGCGTTGTCATTCACGTTGGAGGTAATCCAAGTTAACCGAATTAAATATTACCCGTATAATGATGTCTTATATTTTTCTATCGACCCCCAATCGATCCCTGAGCCCGAATCGACCCCTAACAATGTTATATCGACCCCTAGGGGTCGATATCGACCACTTTGGCGACCATTGTTCTGGGTGGTGCTATGACTCTCTCCGAAGCAGTTCTCGTTTCTCCTCGATGACTGACCACCCCAACACTGTTCGTCAAATACAAGAATTAATTAGTAAATTTCGAATAGAACGTTTAGCACAATCCTCCCCGTATATTCCTGATGATGTCCTATAATTGAATGTCAGATCAATAGCTGTCACCCACGCATTCCGTTCACTATGGAAAAAGGCCGGTAGTTTATCATTCTTGAACATCCTTCTTACACGCACAGCCTCTGGTAATTTATCAACCAGTGTTTATCGAAAACCTACCTTTACTGGCAGATACATTCATCAAAAGTCTGCTCATGACACCTCTGAAAAATTGGTGTTATCAAGCCTTTAATTAATAGAGTACTTAAAATGTGCTCTTCTTCTTCAAGCTTACAGCAAGAAAATTAGCCGTATCAAAATGTTAATGGAATTTAATGGTTAAAACCCTAATCAAATCCACCAGATAAATGCCTCCTATGTTCCAACACCTCTCAGGATTCTTCACCGCAGGGTTCCAATCTCTTATATTACTGGCATCTCGGAACCGATTGGCAGAATTTTGAAGAAGTATCATCTCGTTCTCACATATTTTCCTATAAACAAAATCTCTCACCTGTTGCCATCTGCAAAAGACAAACTGGCACCTCACCTCTATAATTAATTAGCTGGCGTTTACCAGATCTTCTTCTTTGAGTGCCATCTCCTATCGGAGGTCAGCGACCACCTTGGCAAATTTTGAGCGATTCTCAGCTATTCTGAGCAGTCTCTCAGAGTTCATACCAGTCCACTGTCTGATATCTGCCAACCAAGATTTTCTTCGTCTTCCTTGTCCTCTTCTTCCATTTATCTTCCCTTTTTTTTTACCAGATGCCGTATAATTTAACATACTTTGGACAAACAGGCCGTTCTGTGGAAAAAAGAATGAATGAATGAACATCAATATTATGTCGAATACATGAAACTTCAAAGGTCTGGTCTGGCAAAACATAGTATTGACACTAAACACAATATCCAGTGGGATAAAGCTCGTCTTCTCCATAGATGCAAGTTTAAATACCTTTTCAAGGAAAGTTGCAGAGCCTATTTACATCGGCGCCAAATCTGAATCGAAATGATTGTCTCTCTCTCTCTCTCTCTCTCCCAAAAGTTTGGGAGATTCTTATCTAACGTAACCATCAAAGAAATAGTTTTTAGAATTAGTTAATATTTTATTAATATTAATTTCTAGCACTCGGCAACAGTTTTTAATTGGTAATCCACCGACTCTTATGTACTTTGCATTCCATTTCTTCGAACTGCTTGTCTACACTGATATACTATTAATTTCAGTACGAAATATTTATACTTTTATTTCATTAAAGTTAATTACTATGGTTATCGTGTAATTTATTATTCATGCTATTATTTATTCACTTGTAGTTTATTCACTTGTATTTATTCACATTGCTATCTGTCAATCGGGTCTTTTTATTTGATGGACATATGCCAACTACTGATATATTTCCCTCAGGTAGTTACTGGTTGTTTTCAATTACCGACGAAGTAAGTAGTACAGCTGTGCGTTTGTGATGGCAACTACTGTTGTGAGACATACCTTTTTAGCAGGAGTCAAATTACATTAATTAGGTGACACATGCCACTCCAATACGAGGCTGTCAGTCTGGAAGGAGCCTTTAGCAACTTGGTCTTTCGATTTAACAGGTGTATGTTAAATCGAACTACGCTGTTCTCTTAAGTAATACTTAAATGATGACACTGTTTGGTTTTTAATTGGTAAATCTTAATCGAAATGATTCTCTCTCCCTCTCTCCCCCCAAAAGTTTGGGAGATTCTTATCTTATATAACCATCAAAGAAATAGTTTTTAGAATTATAACTAATAACTTTGTCGTTGCATCTGATGGCCTGATTTCTGTTTCGTTGTGGGCAGCACTGAAACAAGATCACATTAAGTCTGCATCATGATTTTCGTAGAGTATTGCATATTCATCAGTGCTAATGGCATAACGGAGTGTTTATTATGTGTCGACTTAACCGATTCACGTTAATACCTACTGCGTTCGAGATTTCGGTGCATTTAAATGAAGAAGCAATTGTATAAAATGCAAATGAAAGGCCACTAACTAACCTAGCCATTGGCTGATTTAGTTAATACCAAACACAACGCCACTAATTTGTGAGGATTAGGCATGTTTATAGAAGCGGTGTAGAATGAACGACGTCTTCTACTGAATAAACATGCGTGTAACGGACGACATATGGAATCATCCAACAGCGTGTTTTCGGTTATTGCTTTACTACACTGATTATTTATCGCCTTAATATTCGTATATAAATATATATAAAAATAGTTGTCACGTAGTCAAAGGAAATTTCTTTTTGTAATCGACGATTTTTACTTCTGCCGTAATGTAATTAGAATGCATATTTGCGTAATTAAAGAACTTAATTTTATACAAACTTATTTCTGTGATCGGAATTGTAGTCGTATAATGATTCCAGAAAAATCAAATTAGATTCCATTTATTAGTACTTTATTAAAATTAGTACTTTTGGAATATCAAAATTGGTATTAAATAAACGTAGTGAATGCCGAAATACTGTAATTATCAGGTGCTTCTAGGCAAGAGGGAACAACATAACCAGTTAAAATTGTTTGCTTGAAAATGTTGCCGATGAAATATGTTCGATCTCTTGGTAATTCGCAAAAACAATTCGTGATTGTGGGATATGTTGTTATTCAATCTTATTGGCATTAACCAAATTAATTCTAATATTAGTTGAAGAAATATTAGTCCGTAGAAATTTAATTGTTTTTAAATACAGTGCATACTCTAATTACTTCGGATATCCAGTTTACCCAAGATGTTCACCTAGGGTTAGTTTTGCTATTTCATTCAGGTCAACTGTTTGTCCGTTTATAGTTTTTCCTACTATAATGTGTAATTTATATTAGTACAAAATTTTATAATAGAAAGATATTGAATTTTAGAGATTTTTTTTCCATTTAAAATTCTTCACTCTACGTTAGTTTTACATTTTGTGATATGCGTAAGTTATTTTTGCAGATAACAAAATAGTACCATTTAATTGTGAAAATATCTCGCTATATTTTGTTGACATTTGCACGGAGGACTGAAATTCAGAATTCGAGAATTGTTCGTCACTATTTTTCAACTAAACAGCATGCGTATGAAAATCAAAATATTTCAATGTTATATGAACTTCTTTATTAACACGGTTTCAACGGAAACTCGTGGCTCAGAGTTAATTTCTCTCTATCCTTCCATATTTCACGAACAGGGTTGCAGCTGCAGTTTTTATTCGGAGAGCTACTTTTGTGCGGTGCCTCCACCTTTTCCATCTTCTTGGTCCTTTAGAATCTTCATTTCATACGTTCATCTTGGTAGATTTTCTGAATTCATTCTCATACGTCCACACCACTCGGAGATGAGTGCTTTCGACGTGTGATTTCATGAGCATTTTGTCAACAATTTGTGGTCTCGAAACATGTCCGTATGTCAATATTTCTTATTATTTTCTGTTTTAGGCAACACTGTCCTCAAAACGTTAATATCCATTGCTTGTTTTCTACTTCTGTTTGTCACTTGCCTTGCCTTGTCTCTTTCATTAAATAAAATGAGCAAAAGAGTAACTTGCGTTAATAAAACATTTATGCTTAAGTAGGTAAATTCGCCCTTCCAAAGCGCACACAGTAAAGCTGTCCTCGTGGTATATGAATGGATATATCCTTTGATCTCTAGAAAATATGCTTTTTAAATAATTGAAGATTTCTCTTCTCTTCAAGACTTGCCATTAGAGGACAATACTCAACTTATACTCTCATTATTTATATACTAAACCATATTCTCATTATTTATTATTAATATGCAGCTCGCATATCTCTGTCAAACTGTTCCATTTGTTTAGTTTCTTACATAGTTTCTCTCCTGAATGCGCCAAGATCACATCTGAAAACGATGTTTCTCCTTTCTGTGGTCATTAATCATATCTAGGGCACCATTTATCACAAAGAAGAAAAGCAGTGAAGATGACACCTTGTCACTTATCACCGTAAAAATCTTTCAATTACCAAATTTATTTATCTGTCAGTATTTAACATAATTATTTGTAACTGTTTTTGATAATTTTTTTTAAACTCTCCCATATTTTTTCTGTTGGATTTAAAAACTTTTTACAAATCCACAAAAGCCATAAATACGCATTTTCCATATTCTTGATGTCTTTCTGTCATTTTACTTAAAAGTGAAATTAGTAGTTAGGCCCCTTAGACCTTTCTATATTTCATTCTTTATTCTTGTGGCAATTAATCTAATACAAATCTTGATCTAGTAGCACTGTTATTTATCTATAGTTACTACCCCTTATTGAAATAACAATCCCCTTTTCGATATTACATTTTTCTAGATTAGTCTAAAGAGTAGATAAGCTAACTCAAATCGATGTTGCTGGCATTTGACACTCGCTCAAGAGAGTGGTCTTGCTAATTGAAATATCTGCAAGATGCTTTAACCCAGGAGAAAATTTCAAGTATAAATTTTATGGTGATTTATTTGTTCATGATTATAAGTTAATAACTGCAAGTTGTGCACCGTGCATTCAAACTGCGAATTGATAGTTATGGCAGTTAGTTTTGCTCGAGATTAAAGTAATATCGCTATTACTAACGTTCCAAATAGCATAACGACTAATAAAGTTTAAATAAATAATTATATATTTGCTGTTATCACTAGAATGGGTTTTCATTGATAGGTGTTTTTCGATTCTTAAAAAGGACAGCTTCCGAAAATATGCTTCTAGAGGTAACTGTTGTAAAACTGCATAAATCAGCTAACGCCTTTTTATTCCCGTATACGGGAGTAAGCGAGGCCATTTAGCCCTATCTAACTTTTGGAGACTGAGTGGACAGTTCAATCTCCACTGGTACCAATCAGAGATAGATGGCCCAAGGCTATCACTAATTAAGCGGTACGCAGTGAAGAGAGACGGCTCAAATGTGCCGCCATCTCGTGGTCCCTACCCCTAACACAATATATTTAATGTCTGAAATAATGTGGGTTCTACGGTCGATTTTCTTGAGTTTACAGGACGAAAAACCCGAGTTTCCGGTAGGAAAAACCTGCTTGCCCGTGCCAGAGATCGACTAACTCGGGAACCGGTCGAAAAAAGGCTTAGAAAAATTTCCTCTAGTCGCCGACTAGACTCGAAACCAAGTCTTCCTTCGTTCGGCCAAGCGCCGTGTGTGCAAACGCCACATCCACTGAGCTACACAGGCTCTGTTTTATTTATTATTATTAATATAAAGTACATTAAATGTATTACTTCTTTCAGTTTTTTTTTTTTTTTTTTTTTTTGTAATTTTTGAATGATAATTATGAAATCCTTATCGATCATTTATTTAAATACTTCTCATCAAATAGGTTGTTTTTTCTTCTGGAAGGAACTCAGAGTTTTAATCTAGCAACAGAAAACTGCATAAAAGGGTTGCAAATTTTATAAGGCACATTTCGGATTCTTATAAAATTGTTGTTTCTCTTGGGAAATATATCCCATGTTCTGTGGTTACATTTTTTCGACTGCTGTCTAAAATATATTCAGCCCAGAGACAGAACCTATAGAAAAGCCCACCGAAGAACCACCGCACAGTTACCGGAGCATGCATGCGCTTCACCTCTTTCCTTTCGCCATGAATAGGCTCACCTCAACCGAGCACTAAGATTCCCCACATGTTGATATATATTCACTTCAGAATTCAATATGCAATACCAAATAGTCATCGGGACGTAGTAATATTTTTATGTTGAAAAAGGTAATAAATTCTACCAAGGAAGAAACGAGTTTATTGGCTTATTTCTAATAAGATAATTTATACCAAGTTTATATTCGTGAAGAGAAGTATGTATTTCTATTTTCTGGGTTCTCTACACATATTACGAAGATAGTGAGCAGTTGTATTCATTCATGCAACGATTGTGCACTTTGAGCGAAGACAAAACTAGTGCGTCGTATAGAGATGCAAAAACTCATATTGAAAAATTGATTCTTTGATTGATATTTTTTTTTGTGATCCCACACGATAGAATGCGGGAGTGGGGGAGAAGGAAATGAACAATTTTCAGATTTGAATTTGTTTGCTCCAGTTTTCATTTGTATGCAATTACGTGACTTAATCAGTGTATATAATTCGCCAGTAAACAAATGGTAAAACCAAATGCATTTTGCTTAGAACGGAGACCATCATATGCAAGACACAGCGTGTTTTGTTTGGAAGTAACTTTTATTACACAATTTTCTTACATTGGTAAAATCCATTTATTCGAATTGTCGTGCTGTTTTGAATGCATGCATAACAGGGCAATAAGTCTTTCGATGGGAAAGGACTCGTTCGCTTGTCAATATATAGACTTTTCAGTTTAGGACGAGTTAACCAATAAGCAGACATTTCCTCTGGAAACATGTCGAGTGTAGTGCAACAGTCAGTATTACTTTGTGCTGTGAACTCCAGATACTGAGAAGTTTTATTTATTGAAGCACTGTGAAATTCCATGAAGTCACTACAAGAACATTTCCTTAAGTAAAACGAACACCGACAAAATAATGCAATTAGCACAAAGTAGTAGTTATAAAATCAGATTTTTCTATTTAAGTAAGAATTTGCAAACGATAGGTAATTCTGATTATGAAAAGAATGCATACAAGCATCTTTTTATGTAAGAAACCTACACTGTAAACTGATGTTTGTTTGGAGAGAAAAAAAGTACTTTTAGTACTTCTGTGGTAGGAGAAATCGTTATTTGCTTTGCCTTACGCGAAACAATTTTTTGGTTCCGGTTGGAGTGTTTTTTTTCCTGTTGTTATGAGATGACACGCTTTCCCGAACTTAAAGGACCAGTTGCTAATTAAAGAGATTCCCATTAGTCAATTACATCTGGATCATGTCGCGCATTTTCTAACAAACTGAAGTGACGACTACGTGCGAAGCACGTAGTCGTCACTTCAGTTTGTCACTGCAGGAGAAACAGTATGAAGTTGTTGCATAATTAGGAACAGTTAATGTTGAAGCACGTTTCATTTATTGTCTCTTTATAGGATATATTTTTTTTTGTGTTTGCCTACATAGTTTACTTAGAAAACATCACTTAATACGATAGAAATGTTGCAAATGAGACACAGAACATTTTTCAGCAGATTGAATCAGAGGTAAATTCTCGGTCACGAACAACCTCTGTTTTTTTTTTTAAATCTAACTTCAGCATTTTTGTATAACTGGATGTTGTCTATTTCTCAGTGCCATTTACACTTGTAAGAGATTGGGCTGCATTTCCATCCTCTCCTAAAAATTTGACATTCACATGGGGAGAAGCATAACAACCCCTGCTTTAAGTTGACTTTTGAATTTCAATTAAGTTCGGCAGTTAATATTATAATGATAAAAGTTCTCTATTCAAGACTTTCCTTTGCTGTTTCTGTTGGAATATAATTATAAAATGAAGTTTCTCAAGTTGATGTTTGTTCCGATGAGAGAATTTGCATGATCATGAATACATGCGTGGAGAAATAGTGCAGTTCGATTGCGGAATTTAGTCAAATTTTTAAACTTTTTTAAATTTGGGGATGAACTGGGATATACTCGTTTGGTTTCATTTTAGATGTGAATCGGTGCACTTTTTCAGAGAAATTTTAGAAAGTGATGAGCGCGTAATTCCATAAGCCTGTATCGGAATTTATTATTATTTTTTAGGTCAACCACGAACGTGGGGGGGGGGGGTATTTTTGAACAAACACACAGAACAATTTTTGGAGAAGTATGACCAAAAAGAGTATTCTGGCCATATAGTGAAGAATTCTTCCAGGACTGCAACCTCCAACTCAAGAAAAATCTCATCAGATTTACTCTGCTCCTGACCCCTGCCCACACACAGCATTTGTTTGCTGTGGGCCCTACCGCCTTTCGTATGTCGGAATATAAAAAATACTGTAGTAAACACACGTTTTATGATTGTCAATAAGATTATTTGGTAATTACCTGCGGGCATAATTCTGTTGTATTTCATTTCAGTAATCCTATCGAAACCACAGTTTAAAGGGTTCAATTTTTTTTTTAATTAATCAGAACCACAGTTGATTTGACACTTTCAGATATCGATCGTAATATTTCAAATTTGTTACATTTTGATTGTATTCTAACCCCTTTACACTAACCGAAAGTCAGTGTGCGTGGTTTCACTGTATCGTTTATTATCCGCCTGATTTCAACCCCTGTGACTTTTGGTTGTGGGGCCATCTGAAACGGGTGGTGTATGAAGGACATGTTCCTGATTTAGCAACCTTGAAAGACGGAATAATGTACCATATGAGGCAAATCAATGCAGATCGATTCCGCTCCGCTGTAAAAAAAAAAAAAAAAAAAAAAAAAAAAAAAACATTTTTCACAGAATGCAGTTATTAGAACATCTGAAAGGAGGACAAACTGAATCACATCTGTAAGTTACATGAAGATTGATTCGTATCTTCCAGCCATTACTGTTTAATTAATCCGAACCCACGCGCTTATAGCGACAAATGTCTCCTGATGGCATAATTTTGTACTATTTTTATTTTCTGTAAATCAAAACCCATTGTACCAGAGTGTACTTTCACCAAGTTAGTTAAATTTCGTCCAATACATTTTTCGCCTACAGGGCTCTGAACACCTTTTTTTAAATTATGGCCTCCTGTAAGTATTTACTGTACATTACTGCATACTTGGGACAAATGTATTCATTCTTTACCTTTCAGTTCATGTATAGATTAATAGAAAAAATTCTTAATACTTGGATGTTCTCAGATTTCAAGTGTTTATTATTTACACACTGAGCGGTACTATTTGCAGAGCCCATGAAATTTAAGGAGTTCAGTTACACTTCTTTCGCCACAGTGGTGTAGGTGAAAGAAATATCAGACCTTCAGGTAAATTTTTACTTTATTTCATACTAGTTGATAATTTCTTAAAGATGCATTAAAACGATTGGTTTACTTGTGATACAATTCAGAAGAATAATAAACTATTTTAAATTTAGGGAATCGCACCAGGTTTAAAACAAATTTTGAAAAAAAAAAAAGTTATTTAAATATTTTATTTTAATTAGAAATAAAATCGAAATTGCTCTTCCCTGTTGTAAAGTGTATTAAGATTTACGTAATAGACTCAGACATTGCAATTTTAAACTATTTCAGTGACAGGATCTAACCAAGGCACAAAGAATGCCTGAAAGTGTTGTATGTGCACTCCGTGAGATTGTCATTCAGTTTACAGATGAGATTTTTGATGTTTTTATATTCATTCATAGTAAACACAACCTAGCTGCACCCCTGATGCTTGTAATTTTTGCTTTCAACATAATTCCGAAGTCAAATAATTGCAATTACAAGTTCTACGTAATAACTATAGGCCAGCATGCATTCCTCTTATTAAGAAATTGAATATCGTAGTAGGTTCCTGCATCTCAATGCAGCTATCACAGTTGCTCCCAAATTTTACTCTGTTACACAAGGTGATCCGTAAGTCACGAAGGGGTTTAAAGGTATACTAACATTTTATTTATTTTTTTCTTATAATGAAATGTAGAACCTGGGAGAATTATTAATTTTGAGAAACACACATGTCGAGCTCCTTCGTGACTTATTGCCGATATGTATTATAATATTTCTTTCACCCATATATTATAAAAATATATGAATGAAACCAATACATACCCTCCACATTAAACCACATTTGGCGTTTTTTTCTTATCGTATTCATTAACTGGGACACATTATTATTTCCACTACGGTACCTTACTCGTATTCTCAATAGCACAACAAGCAGTGGTTATTAACACTTACCTCCATCACCCTTGACCCCGAATAGGAATTCAGTGTATCATCGATCAAAAGCCACCTTGAATTGTCAGAGTTTGTACATAACCAAGAACTATGAAATGCTAATGTGGTTAAATAGCACCTCTGAAGTTTGTGCAGAAAAGAAATGAGCAGAAACGAATTTCGGATGAAAAGTGATGTGGTAGACGATAAGAGATTGGTTTGTGATTGAAAAGGATATTTAATATTATGATTGGAGCAAGGATATATGCTAAGTTTCAGCATAACCACTAAATTCTTAGTTTGGTGGATCTGATATTGGACAATTCCAAGACAGAAGTAAATTATCTGTCGCCCAGGCACTAAGTACTACAATACTCCCACTTATGTAACTTTATGAATTGCTTTTTTTTTGTACTCTTAGAAATTTTTCCTAATTGCCATTACAGTGGAAAGTAAAAACGCGTGTGAAAAGTGTACAAAAACAACTTGAGTACTGTGAGTTGCAAACGTGTTACTCCCAAAACAAATGTTATACAAGTCAGTGCACATCACAACTAAATACATTTTCTTTATTTACACCAAGGTGAGCTGCACCGAGTGACGTTACTTAACTACTATGGGGAATTTGCTAGTTAAGAAAATTGATTTGTGAGACTGCTCTCAAAACCAAATTTTAAATTTGTTTAATGACAGATGCGATTTGTTTGATATCAGCGATATTCTTCGAACTACGTGAACCGTTTATTTTCTTTATATATCTTAATACATGTGACAAATGTATTCATTTATTGATGTATTCATTTGTATTAGACGACATACTATTACGATAGTTTGGAAAACTTACTTATGAAACGGGACTCACTGAAAATTTTTCAAAAAAATTAGTCCACCTATACAGGTTAAAATTAACTTTTCTTTTTGTAAATGAATCGCCCTTAAATTAATCTCAAGCAGATAGTCTGTGATTGTTATAGATCCCGTATTGATATCACGTAACACCTCTTCTGGGAGACAGTAAGAGAGTGGTTTACAATTTTATGTTTCCTAATATTCTCATAATACCAGTTTTGCTTATGTTCAAAATATAAATGGCTGGTAAATAGAATTTAGTTTAATGTCCATTTTTAAATGAGCCAACCGAGTCAACAAAAGTTGACTCGGTCGACTCGGTAGCGAAATGCCAGTCAGAATGCCACATGGATTAAAACTAGCACACAAGCAGACTCGAAACTTTCAAAAGTGCCTAGTGTCCAGATTAAGTCAAAATTATCCCCTTTTCCCCACACAAGAGAGGTGACAGAACCTATAGGACAGAAAGAAAAAAAATCAGAGTCAGTCAAAAACACTTGTTCGTGTTCATAGAAACTTTGAGAAAATATTAATCCCTCCTCTGTCAACAAAGGAGATGTCACAGTAACCTCCATTTGTGGTCAAGTGCTTAAAGATAAAAATATCTCAAGTTTCTTGAGAAGGAGAAAATAGAATGGGAAATACTTTTCCAAAGGATAAGGTAGATGGAATGAAGGAAGAAAAGTTGGTTCGATGTGTTCGCAAGTACCATGTGATGTATTGGCGTTTAGTTAGATGAGAGTCTAAATGTATTAAACTAAGAAAGCAGCATTTTTACAATCTTAATTTCAACTTTGGTAACAAAGAAGTCTGCTGAAACCACATAAAGGAAGTGAAGAGAGTGGTTAGTTGAATTTTGCGACCTACCTGTGATCCATAAATATCTGCACTTCGTTCTCCCTTCGAAAATAAGCACTTATGCAGTAGCTACCAATAAGACTACTCAAAATCTGACAGCACAGTGTTGATTCTAGCCAGGAATACCCCATAAGTATTATAATTGCCAATAATATCCTTTCTAATGTAACGAATTCCTTTCGAATTAATCCTTTGTGATCCAGCATGGTCATAATATGCGATTTCTGGAAACAGATATTCTGCCTTGGCTTTTGGGCACAGGACCAGATGCTAAAATTTTCAATGTGTGCACATGAGAGTCGCATCCTCACAGGCTGTTAGTAATATTGCGATGAGGAGATAAATAGAATAATTGGAATTAGGAAGTAGTGAGACTTTTGTCATATTTAAAAATAACTTTATCGATCTCTTGTTCTATTCTGCAGATAATCTAGTCTGAAGAAGTCCCGGTATACAGATGCACATAAATACTTAGACTAAATTGTTTTAGTAAAAATTATTAAGACAATCTAGTTACTTATCAGTTCTGCTTTTTTAGCGCCCTCACAGAGCGATGCTTGTATTTATTTCTTATTCATACTTATTACTTGTTTTGCCTTGCTTGCATATCATTTCACTCATTCATATGACAATATTATTATTATAAAATATACATCATCATTCATATCAAGGTTTTAGGCCTAGAATGGCCTGTTCCGGCCTCAGAAGTCATCGCTGAATCGTTTAAGAGAACGTCCTGGTTTTCTTTTTCCTAATACTTTAAGGCTTGTATTGGTAATCTTTCTGTTTTCATTCTTTGAAAGTGTTCCATCCATTTTATGTTTATATTTTTTAATTTTTTCTATTACTGGTTCTTGGTTTAATTGTTTCATAATATCGTCGTTTCTTTTGTGATCAAATAGGGTATACTTTGCAGTTTTTCTCATAAACTTCATTTCTGCTATTGTTAACCTTTCTTTGTCTTTTTGTTTTATTGTCCAGATTTCGCTTCCATACATTAAGACCGGTAAGGCTAATGTATTGTATACTTTTAGCCTGGTTTGTTTTTGAACTAGGTTTGGTTTAAATATAGAGTTAATTACTCCTGTTATTTTTAAATATTTTGCAATTTTTATGTTTATATCTTTTTCATTTCCACATGTGATTATACATCCTAGGTAGTTAAATGAATTCACCTGTTCTAAGATCTTGTTATCTAATACTATTTTAGTTCTTGGTGGATCGTGCCCTTTAAAGGCCATAGTTTTTGATTTTTCTGTTGATATTATCATACCATAACCTTGGCTATCTCATTTAGATCTAAAATAGCCTTCTGTAAGTTATCTTTAGAATTTGTAATTATTATTTGGTCGTCGGCAAAAAGGAGAGTGTTTAATTTCACTGTACGAGAAAGTTTAATTCCTTGATGTAAATTTTTATTCCATTTTATTATTATTTCATTTAAGTAAATATTAAAAAGAGTTGCTGAGAGGGGACATCCCTGTCTGCCCCTTGGTTTATCTCTCTCGTATATGATAGCTCGTGATTTAATCTTATATGTATTTGATTATTTTCATATATACTTGTGATAGCTTTTAGGATAGTATTTGGTATTTGTTTTTCTTTTAATATCTTAAATAATATGTTTCTTTTAACTTTGTCAAATGCTTTTTCAAAGTCAATAAATGCAGTATGTGTTCTCTTCTTTTCTCTATTATTAATTTTAGGCAAAAGGCCGGGTCTATACATGATCGTCCTTGTCTAAATCCATTCTGTACTTCTAAAATAAAGTTTTCGGAATATTTCATTAGTTTGTTATTTAAGATTCTGCTGTATATTTTGTAACATGAATTTAGTATACCGATACCTCTATAGTTTTTAAGGCCACCTCTATTACCATTTTTAAAGATGGGAATCACAATTTGCTTTTTTCCATTCTATTGGGGGATACCAGTTGAATAAATTTTATTTAAAAATAAGCCTTTCTTTGAATCTTGCTCCTGCGTATTTATATAGTTCTGAACCTAGTTTATCTTTCCAGGTGATTTTCCGTTTCTTGTTTCTTTCAGGCTGATTTCTAATTCTTCTTCAGTTATTTCCTTTTTATTTTAGTTAATTGTTTGCCAGTTGTCTTTTTTAAAATATTTGTCTGTCCACAATTCTCTGTAGTAATTTAGAAATTCATCGAATTTCAATTCGGTGTTTAATTTTATGTTTGATTGAAGTGTTTCAAAATCTTATGTACATTAGATTGGGTATTATTTTATATAAATCATGTTCTAAATTAGAAACACATTTTTTCCACGATTGTCTGTCTTTTTCTGACTTCTCCTTTACTTACGACTCTTATTCTTTTATTCTATTTCATCTTCTAATCTTTTACTGCTTAACCATTTGTGATAGGCTTCTTTTTTCGTTTTGATTATTTTTTTGATTGTATCATCCCAGATCTTCAGTTTTTTCCCTTTTATTGAATTTTTTGGTCTTTGCTAAGCTTTCATTTGCTGCTTCATTTAGTATCGTTTTTATATTAAGCCATTCTATTTCTATTTCTTCATTTTGTTTTATTTTATCTAGATATTGGTTAATTCCTTGTTCTTATAGCCATTGTACATTTGTTTCATTCAGCAGTCTAGTTTTATAAACAAATGTTTCAAATTTTCTTTCTGTTCTTGTTACTTGTAGCCATTTAGGTGGTAATTTTAATTATCGTTTCTGATTAACCCGTTACTAGTAATAACGATTCTTTTGGAAAACCATTTCACAATAGCTTTTCAATTAGAGGTTGTATAAGGCCTCATGTATGATCCTGAAAACGTTAGCATCTTAGAAACCTGGATATTTTATCAGTCAAACTAGCAGGAAAGCACATGCAGTTCACATTACAGTTAGCTTTCAGTTATTTCGGCCGTAATTCAAATAAATACGTTACTGTCGATAATTATTTTTACCACACGATGACGCTGTTATCATCCAAACTAGAAATTCTATTTAGTAAATAAAAATAGTTAATTCCTTGTTCATATAGAGTTTATTTTCTCAGGCTGACAAGAGTGGTAAATGTTGAAAGAAATAATTAAAATTCCCAAGCGTTCAATCAGTTTACTACTAAATGATTTTAATAAGAGCAAAGGTTTTTCAGGGAATTTCAAATGTGTGTTAAACAAGTAGAAAAATAACCAAAAAATTCGAACAAAAATTGTGAAAAGAAAGTGGAGAGATTATATGATACGGACTACAAAAGAGTAATTCGTGTATTCTGTGTTCAAAGTACCCTGGATATGAATTGTCTCCGTTCTATCCTGATGTGTGTAGAATTATAAAGGGGACAATAAATTAAATCCTTCCATCCAGCTCATTTGCAGTCTTCCTCTTCTACCAATTCCCTCAATCTTCCCCAACATAACTGCCTTTCCAATGATTCAAATGCCTGCATAATAGGTCCAAAGTACATCAACTTCTGTTTAGCGATCATCGCCTTCAAGGAGCATTCTGCCTTTTATGTTCTCCAAAACCGTCTTATTGGTCATTCTTGTAGCCCATTAGATTTTTAATAGTTTCTTTTCCACACCCATAATTGAAACCGAATCAATTCACTTTCTATCTTTCTTCCTAATAATTTAGTTTTCACATTCATACACCACTACTGGAAATACCATTACTTTGACAATTCCAACTTTCGTTGCCTTGCATCTCTATCTTTCACAGTTTTTGTCAGGTTTAACATCGCTATTTTTCCCATGACTATCCTTCCTTTAATTTCATCTTCACAAATACCATCATTTCTGATTCCGGAACCCAGTAAATCATAACTTTCAACGATTTCACTTTTATCACCCGCTGTTATAAATTCATTTAATTTGCCAGAAGCCATCACTTTTCTTTTGCTTATGTTTCACTTAAGTCCAGCTACGTTACTTTCCGTCTTAACCAATGCAATCAACCGCTTCAGATCTTCCTTAGTTTCTGCTAAGAGGATTGTATCATCTGCATATCTTAAATTATTTCCTGCCACTAATTTTAATTCCATCTGGATCTTATTCTAAATCAGCTATTCTCAAAACATATTCACTATAAATATTAAAAAGGTAGGCACACAGTATACAACCCTGCCGCATCCCTTTTTCCACTCGAACACCGTTTTTCCGAAGACTGTTTTTACTGCAGCTTCTTGGTTGCCATACAGCTCTCTTATTAAGACAATTAGATGTTCAACTATTCCCATTAATCTCATTACAATCCACACAATCAAAAGATTTCTTATAATCAATGAATCAATGATTACGTCCTTATGAAATTCTCTTGTTCTTTTCATAATCCACCTCATTTGAGTACCTAAATTTATATTGTATCCAATTCTCTCCCACTGTCAGTGTAGCAACTGCTATGACGTAATTTTTTTCATTTCCCAATATGTACGAAATTTAATACATACCCGTCAAAAATGCAATTGAAGTTACGAAAGAAAAATGGCATTTAAATCTGCTTCCAGTCATCAATAATGACTGGAAGCAGATTTCACATGAAGCAGATTTCACATGAAAATAGCAATTATTTTCAACTGCTGGGAAGATGAATGGTTTCTTACGTGAAGTTATAATTTGATGACTTGAAAGGATACGAAATGACCATCAATGCATTTCCATACAGATCCTTTTGAATGAGAAGATAAGCATCACTGTAGAGAGTGGAATAACGTTTAGATAAGGGGCATTAAACAAAGCATAAAATATTCCTCGATGAAGTGCACTGAGAGGAAAGGCAAAAATAATGGCTACCTGGATAAAATACAAGAACTGTTCGTGGAATAAGCCTTTGCGAGCGATTGCTGTTATTCCACGAGGATCACAAGAATTTAACAAAGCCAGTATGGCTGAATATCTTTTAAGCGAATTCAGTATTTTCTTTCTGAAGATTGGGTGTTTATTTAGATTGATAGCTTTTCTATTTTTACAGAAATTATAAATTTTCTAACTTAAATTCCTAATATTTTGATTACATTTTATGGATTTTGATTTCTAATTATGAATGTTCAATTCTCAGTGTTCAGTATGCAGTCTAGTGGGACAACAATTATTTATGTGGTTACTAGAGAACATTTTTCACTTAATTCCTTTCTCTTTGTTGCGATTCTTCTTATTTCTAATTAAATAAGAAAAAAAAGAAACAAAACTCTTCAATATTCACTCTAAAAAGAGCCTTAAATAACATTTTTAAGAATCAAATTTCCATGAAAAGCAGCAAATTTTAAAAGCTACATATATATAAAAACCTAATTTAATATATTAGGTTTTTATTATAATATCTTGTAATAAAAACCTAAGCAGTCTGCATTTGCTACTTCATAGACATCACACCTAATCAATAAACGTCAAACAATCTCTGTCTCTCTAACAGCCACCATTTTGTGATATTTACTCCCCATGAGTAAGCAGACAGTGAGGTTCTCACTGTCTGCTTACTCTAACGAGATTCTCGTTTATGTAAATTTATTGCAGTATTTTGGGTAAATTCATTTTTGTTAAAATTTGACTAAACGTTTTTTCAATCTTCAAAAATTATGCTATTTATTCAAAGTGTGTGTAAAAGCTGAAAATTGTTCATAGGACGTCTGTTCTTAATTAGGAATCTGATGTAATGATCCTTTTAAGAGCGAGTGTTCTTTTCATTGCATCTTAGCATAGCTGTTTCCTTACTATAAAACTGCAGTATTATCCCCTTACAACTTGTTAATAATGAGTTTCTCTCATACAGTCTTTCTGTGGTATTGAAAATGATATGGAGAATGCAAGAATATCATAAAAGCAGATAAGAAGCCGTCATCACGAATAATTTAGTTCCTAGCAAATGACGTGCATTCGTATATTATTACGGCTCCACGGAGATATCAAATAAACAGTGTTGGTGGTATAGCGAATGAGGTTGCTCGATAATTCAGCTAAGCACTGTTTGTTTACATCAGACATTTACGCTTACAAATGTTTCTATTGGTATGATCCCACAAATTTTATGCAACATTTACCGCACTTACGCAAAGACTTTTGTACACTTTCTACAACCTTCTTTGAATATTAAATAAGTATTAAAGAAGGCTCAGAGGTGTGTGGGCTGTAGTTGAACGGCATTTGAAGTATTTCATAATGTGATGCAATAAACGAAATTATTCGAGTGTCAGAGAATAAATATGCATTTAATTACTTATATATTATCGATCCATTCAATTTTTGTTTTTATCGCGATGAGCTCTTAACTCTTTTACGGATATTCACAGATTTTTGTCGCATTTTCCAAGAGCAAGTGGTCCTCTTCCGCGTGAATGCATTTTTATTTTCTGCGGAGATAAACTTGAGATAAAATTTTTTAGGCTCTCCTTAAAAGATTGTTCAGAAGTTTTATGACGTTCTTCATAAAGGAAGCATATTCTTAGCTGAAATTAATAATCCATTGAATCCAAAGGATTCAGTGGATTATTACTTTCAAAGTTTGAAAATTTAATATTTTGTCCATTATGATACCAAAAATACTTTTAAAAGCGGTGTTCTCTTTCTCTTCCCTAAGATAAGAAATTTTAATCCATATCTAATTCAACCTCTTTGCACTTTTATCTTATCAGTTCGGGTTTGAATGTCGTCAGTTTTCTTTCCTCTGAAAATGGCTTTTTCTGCCTTTTGCAGGAGGTTTCGCTAATTACACTTTAACGACTATTCTAGGTATGAATAATCAAAGAACAGGCAGAAAGCATTGCATGTTATAAAGCTTTATTTGTACTAGACTGTCTTTCGTAAATTTCAGACACTGATTACTTTTCACTTGTCAGTAAAAATGCATTATTAATATCTCATAACCATAAGTTTATCTTCTCAGTCAGACGTGTTTGACTGAAAAAATTTAGTGGACACATATTTTGTTGAACATAAAATCACCACGTGATGGCATAGGCCTATTACACTTTGCATGAATTTGCAGTTATTCAGAAAGTTTCGGTCAAGTTTCTAAATGAAGTTTCTTAGAGATAATTTTCGCCATTGGTTTCTGGCGAAACCAATGGCAAAAACAGACAGAGAAACGAAATTTCGCCAGAAAACAGACTGAAACGAATTCCAGTCTGTTTTGTGTTAATCCATACGGAATTTGAGAGAGCAGTTCAGGCTACGATACTAGCGTAACGAACACCATACAGTAACAAGTGTTTATTTGAATACAATAGCCTCAATGGCAATACTAGCTGAAGTTTTGAATTTGAATAGAAAATCGACTTTTCAAGTAGGTAGTAGTTTGCTAGTTAAGAGAGAAGTTGATCGGCTCTTAGTTAGTCTTGTCTTTGCAAATCTCTGTGCAGAACATACAATTTAGTTTCTGCTTCTTTTATTTGTAAGTGTTAAAGCTTGTCACCATCTTCATTTTCTTTTGGGCATGCTAATAGAGGATTCAGTGCAGTTTACTCGCAAAACACTGCTCACTAAGAAGATATTTTTACTTCGACTTACTGTCGTTCGCAAGTTGCGGAAGGAACGCACATTTCTAGATCTTAGAAAAGAACCTAGGAATGCATTGGCAATTAACTTGCAGATATAAAAATGATTAAGATTATTGTGAATAAATCACGGTCTGATTTTTTTTCACATTTCATTTACTCACTTCCTTTAATGGCCTTGATATTGCCGTTATTTTAGCCATAACACAAAAGGTGAGACGAAATTGTGTAACCGTGTTAGGTATATGTTGAATACTGGAACAGTTTTCTCTCTGTTTTGAGGCAAGATAGTACATTCGCAGTGAACACTCGACCCAAAATCCAAATGAGAAACAACAGGATAGAATAGCCATGCCAATGTCTATCATAAAAATAATGAAAAATAAATAAAATAAACACATTACTAAGAACATTATTTTGCCGAATTTTATGAGAACTTTGATTACATAATATTCATCGCATAATTTAGCTGATATAAAATGACGTATTTTTACTTACGTGTCATTATTTTTTTAAATTTATTTATCGTAATAGGAAGTGCCGGTGTTAAATTAGAAATCGTTTCCGCTTCAACACAAAACGAACCTCTGACTGAGCAGAACATTGCAGGCTGGAGTCATAGCCATTGCTATACTACTTTTAAGTCTGAAATAATATTCAGATATTCTTGTGGGAAATCATTGTGAATTTATTGTACGCCTGTCTGTTTAAAATATGATGATGAAATAGCGAAGTCAGTGACGAAATTCGAAAAGCAGCTAACTTCACATCAACAGTTATTGTTAGCTCTTACAATGGTTTGAGTCCTATAACAGAAGTATGCAAATCAACATAGTTAAATCCATGTTTTCTGTCTACTTTTATGAACCAAAACAGCGAAATTATTCGTGAGAGCGAAAGAAACTACCGACTCGATTAGCACATCAATTTACAACATCAAACAAAATTAAAACTCACTGGTCTATGAAGTATAAGGTCAACATAAGCAATGTTTCGCGTAATCATGAAACAGATGATGTCGTTTGGAGTTAGTTTTAGCGATTATGACCCCCCGCAATACATAAAATTGTAAACTTAGAACACACTTTAACAGCATGGATTAGATAACTCATCAATCCTGCTACAAAGACTGAACTCGCCTTTTAGAGATTCCAGTAAGCTGATTATCCAACTTCCAGAACATTGAAAAAATCCCACAGTTCAACCTGGTGGATGGGATGTGGGATTTTATTACTGATGAAAGAACAACATATGAACGATGTACTTCCATCAAACTGGATAATGAAATTATCCAGTTTCATGGATAATTTCATTATAGTTCGGATTTGTTTCTTGATGAGATGTCACCCGTCAGTCCATAATTAAGTCTGCGATACAGAATAAACTTCCAGAAAAGCGAAAATTAGACTTTCAACTGTTCTTCAGACCAACGAGACAAAAGGCAAGTGTGTAGAGCAAATACATGAATTTACAGGTGAACAAAACGCAATCGACATGACTGGTTTCGACAGAGCATGACTCTCGTTAACTTATGCAAGCCTTTGCTAAACAACTGCAGGCGCATTCTTTGATCTTGATTTTTCAGCTTCTCCTGTCTTCTCTATTTCTACTGGGAAGATAATTTGTAGGCCTCTGCATATTCAACGCCATGAAAATTATTTCTTATTAGGAGGGAAGGTTTAAGTGGTCTGAACTTTCTACTGCTACTTTCATATAGTTTTTGTATAAAATAAGTATCTATCTTGGACTGTAATTGGTCCAGTTGCACTTTAATGGCAATTTGTTATTCGTGATTCTTTTTATTTACTTCCTAGGTGGATTTTTAACATATGCATTAAAGAGAGAGATAATGAAGCGATAAATGATTGAAGTAGATGAGTGATTCCTGTAAGTATATTTTAATAAGCACATTAATTTAGAATTATTGTATAAAGACAGAGTAATAATCCACATAATATTCTGTGAGTAATCAGAAAGTATTTCTTGCTATTAGAAGACATAAATGCGAGCATAAAGAGGTAGTTTTAATAATTTCTACGTCGACTTGGAGAAACTTCAAGTTTGAGATTCTCGGAATGAGATCGAATGCTATTGTGTATGTATGTGAGTGAGTGAGAAGAAACCCATCCTATCTAAGTATTAACAAGATTACTTGGTTGTGACACTGATTTATACTTTAGGTGAACAACGGGAATTCCATGCAAGCATCGAATCTTAGAATAGTTTTGGCTTTATGAAAAGGCCCTTTCAGAGAGTGCGAGATTTTTGAAACCAGTGCATATGAGCAAAACCTTAGTGGAATTAGGGCTGCTTTCATGTAATAGTATGGCCCAAATGAAATATACAAAATGTCTGATTCCAGTTTATTTTCGAAAGAAGAAACACTCCAAAAAAGCACCCCCCCCAATAAAACTATCCGTTTTATGGAAACGATTTCCATGCTTGCAGAACTACGAAAATTAATATCATAAGGATTTATATTTTTTATGTAGAGTCGAACATAACGAAAGGTCTAAAATAGCGTGTAACATTTGAAAATAAGGCGAGGGGTGAAGAAACAATAAATTATCATCATAATATATGAATTAATAAGAGCATAATCCAACAAAAAAATTTAAATGTTGAGAATTAAATGAAGAATCTACACAAAAAGGTGACAAATATTGAAATACGATTAAACATGGAAGAAATCCGAATCTCTTTGTACGAAGCATCCAAAAAGGTCCAACATTTTTAAACAAAAACGGATCAGTGAATAGAGCCATTTCCAATTTCGCTTTGTTTCCTGGCTTGCCAATGTTTTTCGTTATTTGATTAGTTTTGTCCCAGTCAGCAACATACACTAACTAGTCCCTTAGTTAATAGGGACAATATCAAAACATGCCGTATGCCATTAAATCCCAGAGAACAGGGAAGGATAGTAAAGCGATAATTAAACTTAAAATGAAAATTAATTAAAATTTCCACTTCCACATTCCATCTTAATTTACTGGAGCACTTCTTTCCAATTTCCAGTCAAGTGGGTTTTAATCAAAGGACAGAATTTTGCTCTCTGGGGATAGCGATCAGCTTATACCCAGAACACCGTCCCAGTGGAAACAACATACTGCTATATCTTAGTAGTATATTAACTCACAAGCACGACATCGTAGTATCCCACGAGAATCTCAACTACCCGTCCTTGAAATGAAGACGTTTGAATTATTTTTTTGGCTTTGAAATAAAAGACAAAACGGAATTCTGAGCGAGAAAACACATTTCACCCTTCGCATTGTTTTACCTTCTGCCTTGTGATCTGAAATAGAACCACCCAAGTATAGAGCAATCTCTCTTATCTTCACGCTGATCTTAAAACTGCCAAACGTACTTTGAAGGGACTTCCTTCCTTCCCGTTCTCGTAATCGCAAGAACACTTGATAAATGTTTCTGTACTAAATGGCAAAGTGACCATGAATCAGAATGAAGTTCCCTTTCTGGATTCGTTTTTGAAATTATTTGGCAGAGCACCCACGCAATTATGATCTATAGAGCAGTCGTTTGTTCTGCTTTCGGATTGCTTTGTAAGCGCACTGGATTTTTTTTTTTGTTGCAAACCCAATGCAACATTTCTTTTGCACTGAGAGCACTTCGTATATTCTCCTTCAGTATTAGCTTAATACGTGGTAGACCATGAGTTATTGGCATGCCAATGTCATACAACACCCAAAATGGAAATTGCCTTAATTTTTGCATACTATTTTTGTTTTGTTTTTACATATTTCGGAGGAATTGGAAAGTTTCATTAATAATCGAGAAATCCTGTTTTCTAATCAGATCATTTGAGTTACACAATGTAGCAATTTTGACAGTTTCATTCCCTGAATCTGAACATATCTGATTGAACGTTATCTACAATGTTATCTGAAATCTTTCAAATTTCAGAGTTTTGTGTAATTGTTTTCCCCTAGGTCATCACATGTAAGATTTTTTAATTATTATAATTTGCAGAGCCATCATGAATTTACTCAAGAAAAGTGCAACATATTTGAAACAGAAAATGCTGGTTACTCATTTTACTTTGGCAAGTGTTGCGTTGCTGCTAACAGCGCATCTAATAAAAGTTTTTTTATTTTTACCTTTGATTACTCTTCATTTAATCTTTTAATTCGAAAGTGGAATAAATGTTCCACTTTCTTCTCTAATCTTACAAAATGACATCTAGGAAACGTTTGCTTATTTTTCTGGAGAATAAAAATGTCTACAACCATAAACTGTTGGATCCTTTTCTCAGGAGAAATTTCTGTGTGTTTCAGAGGATAAACGTACTACCAGCGGACTTTCAATGAGCCTTGAATTTCGTCATCCGCACTGCCTTCGTTTTTCTTTACTGAAAATCGCCTTGACTAACCTAACCGCAGCATCAAATGGATAAGCTCCAGAGTTAATAGCATATAATATTTCTGCAGCTAATACAGAAAAAATTGGAGAAATGTCCGTGTGTAGTCTAAGCGTTTGCTTTGCTGAAGAGTTACAGGCTACGTTCACTGACATGATGTGCCTTTCATCAAGCCTACCTCAAAAAATACTACAATCTATTATAAAGTACCTAATAAACCCGAAGCTATCTTGTTGAGATGTTCTTGATGCGAAAATAATTGGATAACAAAATGCACTTAAGGATTAAAAGTACATTTATTTACTGCACCTACCGACATCCATTTACGTCCCAATTGCGGAAACAATCAAACTATCCGAAGAAATGGAAGAACACACATGGTCGTGGGGACATACGTGGACGTGTGTGGGATTATGAGAAAATAATTTATAAAAATAATTGACATATACAATCTTGACATTTCTACAATACAAAACTTTCTATTTCTTGGGCGATATCTCCTCACATCTTCAGTGTAAATAGGTAATACATTTAGCAGTTAACACAGGCAGTAAGTAATGATAACCACTAGTATAGTTGCATAAAAATGCGTATTAAATTATGCTCTTAGTAACAGCTGAAAATAATTTAATTCCCAAAATTTCGAGTTTAAACGATCACCAGTTTTCAACTTAGATTGATTATGTAATGCCATAGCAGCCTTGAAAGGACTCAAATTTATAACAGTTCATATGCAGAATTTTATTTCTTCCGAAAGAAAGAAATACGGTAGTCTGTAGGAACAAAGAGTGATAAAGTCCAGGGTGTTCTAAGCGTTATAATATTATGAAATAGGGGGAAATTTGTGTTTACTGATTTGGCAGATTGTAGGGAAATCGAATTTTTTTGAGCTCTAGATGTATGTTTCGAGATGTTTGTGAGTAATATCTTCATGATTTCTAAAGACCTGTTAATAGCATAACTAAGATCCAAGACGATATATATTGCGAGAAATAGCCATTTATGATATGTTACATTTGATACACTGATTCTTGCATTAACAAAGCCTCAGGGTAGATCGAATGTGGTTTATTTTAGTAAATCCTAGTTTAAATGTATGATGCATGAGAATCTTGAAGAATTTATTTTCCAGTAAACGTAGGTTTCCTATGAACAGAACCTACGGAGCTACATTGAGTTCTAAAGTAAAATATTAGTTTATCCTGAGCAAAAGCAAACAAACAAACAAAAAAAAACATGGAAATGATTCCGGAGAACAGTAGAAGGTGTGGGGTTCATAATTACATTCTTGTATATTACGTCATTATCAGTATTTTAACTTAGAGCCGTTTTAGGTAAATGTCGTTTCGTGAAATACTGCAGCATTTTTAACTCCTCCACACACGTCATTCCGCGACTTTTGATGGACTTAATTGAAATTTGGAACGAGGGCATCAGACTGAAATCCTTTAAGGTATTCTGATTTTATTATTATTATTTTTTCATTCTAAACATTTGCATAGGCACACTGGATCGAACTTGTCATTTATAAATATCTGATTTCATCTACTTCTAACTTAAGGGGAAAGATTAATGTCTTCCCACCCTGCTTTAATTGAAGGGAAAAGATGAAACTAAAGAAAGTATCGAGACGTGTTTTAAATGATATAGAAATCCCATTCCTATCTTCAGTAACCTTGAGAAATTAAGAAAATACCTCGGCATATAATAGGTTGGGAGTAAAATGGATGTGCAGCCTTATTAAGCAAGAAATCCACAAGAAGCAGATTTGGAAAGAATTCGTGAGAATAATAGTGAGAGGAGTTACGAAATAGGTAAAGCTCAGTCCACAAAAGTAACAAGTATTGTCTGGAAAGCTAAACGGAGTATGAAAAGAAATTAGCCATGCAAGCTAAAGGCAATCCAAAACAATTTTATCGTCATGCCGCAAGCAAAAGAAAGAATAAATGTGGAAGAATAACTTTATTGAATGGCAGACGGTACACGAGTGTCGGAAGCTAAGGAGATTGCTCAGTTTGCTAAGATATATCAACCAGGTGTATGTGACATGGTGCACAGTGCTACGTTGCATGAAGAGTTAGAGGTTCATGAAAATGAGGTTGAAGAGCTGTGGCATAACCTGGATAAGAATTTGTCAATAGGGACAGATGGAATACCAGCCCGTTTGCTAAAGGAATATTCAGCTGAATTGGCTAGGCCTTTCACATTTGTATAACTTGAGTCTGAGTTCAGGAATGATACCACAGGAATGGAAGGAATGTATGATAGTTAAATTGCACAAGGGTGATGCAAAAACTGATGTCTAACTACCGACCCATTAGTATATCTGGTCTGGTAATGAAGATTTTAGAAAAGTTGGTAAGAACTCGCATACAGAAATGGGTAGATGCTGTATTCTGCAACGAGCTGCATTAGTTCACTAAAGAAAGGTCATGCTTTAGAAATTTGCTCATAGTTTATAATAATATTACGACCGAGTTGGATAAAGGGAATAGATACACAATCGTAATGTTGGATTTTTATAAGGCATTTGATATGCTACCACACGATAGGCTATTGCATAAACTGGAGAATATGGGATTGGAATATAATCTATTGACTTGGATCAGGGGATGGTTGACAGACAGATATCAAAAAGTGGTATTCAGTAGGTGTGAATCTGCCAGATTTAAGGTAACCAGGGTTCAGACCTTGGGCCATTATTTTTCAGTCTATACATTACTGATATCAAGCAGGGTCTACCATCAGATTTGCAATTGTTTGGTGATGATGCGAAGATAGGCAAAGCAATCAGGGATGCTACTGATATTCAGCAAATTACAAAATGACTTGAATAGACTAGAAATCTGGGCAAACGAAAATGGCTACCAGTTTAATGTTAGTAAGTGTAAAGTTATGCACTTTAGCTTGATCATTCCAGCCTCATGTTATATTAGCGGAGTTATGTTACAAGAAACAAGCGGGAAGGGATATTGGGTTGGATAAGAATTTAAACTCCAAAGGTCACATAGCAAAAGTTGCAAATACAACTAGGAGGATAATTGCAATGTTGAAGAGAACCTTGACATGTAAGGATAAGGAATTCCTTTTGCCTCTTCACAAGGCTTTGATAAGACCACACCTGGATTACTGTCACCCGGATTCCAAGAGGATAAAGAAGCTGTGGAAAGGGTGCAAAGAAGAATTACAAAGATTGTATCGGGATTATGCTATTTAGACTATGAGGACAGATTGCGAGTATGTGGATTGCAGACTCTGGTAAAGAGGAGAAAGATCGATGATATCATAGAGGTCTATGAACTTTTGAATGGGTGCTATAGCATTTCAAATGATGAAAGTTTTCATTATATGGAAGCCGGGAAGAGAACACGGGGGGGGATATCCATGGAAGTTAAGATTGTTCTCAGTCAAGAAAGGGGTGAGAGCTAGGTTTTTCTCGCAGAGAGCAGTGAGTGGAATAATTTGCCCTTAGGAGTAGTGAGTGTATCTAGTGTAAATGAATTTAAGGGAAGGTATGATAGCTGGGTTGGGTAATTTCCAGCATCCTTCGATGAGCTTATTGTTTGAGGAGCGTGGGTAAGAGAGAGAGAGAGTAATCAATATAATCTGAAAACAAACACCAGTATTACTTCAGAACCGAGTAGCTAGACGGCAATGAGATCGATGTTTGCATCAAAATCCTTGCGGGTGCTTAATTTCCTGCAATATTCTGTATGTTGTGGGGGAGGTATATTCTATAAAGTTGAATTTTTCTCCTTGACGATGGCAATGATTCCTCCCAATTTTTATTTATTTATTTATTTTTACTGTTTGGTGATTCGACGTCGTCTTAAAAACGTTTCCATGTTTAAATGAGGGGAGCCTTAAAATCGTAAAAGTACAGGGTGGCCATAAATTAACTCTCCCTCTTTGGAGGTATCTGTAGCTAAAACTAATACACGGATTGAGACCACATTTTATATTGAGACTTTCAAAGGCATGGGGGAGATGAATTCCGCGAAAAAAAAAAAAAAAGGTTTAGTACCAAAATTCGTCGATAGGGCAAATTTTGGCGCTGGCGGAGGCAAAAGTAGTCAAATATTTGCAGTAAACGCAGGTAAAAAGGATTATGCAAATTTTACTGTGCGTACGTGACAGCAGCGCCACCAATTCCACTTAAAAAGGGATTGGGAACGTTCAGGCAGTTATTCGATTGACTGATGAATTGTGCTCAATATGCGTCCTACCTTGCTTCAGCGTGCTTTACTTGTTAAGTTGCTTTACCTTAAACAGTGCAATACCATAGCGGCCCTTAGGGATTTGAAATCCGTTGTGTATGTTGGTGGCGATCCCGGCTTGCATTTCTTGAAAGAGAACATAAAACGGGCGGTTATGAACATCCAATCCGACTCTTTACGCTCAGCTGTAGAGCATGTCGTCGCACACCGGATGCAATTTGTTGTACACAAGAAAGGTCAGCACATTGAAAATCGTGTATGTGGTCCAGGGGACCTGATTCTGATGAATAAAACATTATTTCCTGTGAGTTCAATCACTAGATTAATTTCTGTGTTCTCTCGCAAGTTGTTATTTTAGTTTAATTGTTATTATTGTATATTCTCCCCTACACAGAAACTGAAAGCTAGGGTTATTAAAAAATTTTGAAAGCATTTCTCTGTGCTACGAGAAATGAAATACTTTTCATTTGAAATATTTCGATAATAAACAGGTTTTCTGCTTTTGAAAATTTTAATGTTTAGCCTTGCAATATCATCTTTACAAATACATCTTAATCTTCTTTAAAGTTCAGAGAAATGAGGTAGATAACAAAAATGAGAAAGAAACAATTTTGACACTAGTGTGAACAATGCATTCTCCTCTCCTTCAGCTCTGACACGCGAGTGATTTTCATACGTTTGGCAATATCGGAAAAGTTTAAAATTGTTGAGTGTGTTCTCTCTCTCTCTCTCTCTAGATTAATGATATCAGCTGAAATGTAATTTTTTAATGCAATTGACGCGCCTTGTTACTTTCCAACCATCCCTCTAGAATTGCATACTTCGTTTTCTGGTATTATGTCAGTCAGCTCTTTTATTTATTGTAGACTTACGTTACTAACTACTCATTTATTTTCCATTTAGATACTACTTTTGAAGTATGAACAAAGCAGATTATTTAAGCTGTGTGTGATATTTTCTGATAACTACTTTTATCAGGCATGTCTGTCAACAAGTCTCTCATTTTTGAGAAGCACGTGCACTCTGGTCTGGATGGCGAATTCAGCAACTTTGTAATCTGATTAACAGATGCATTAAAGGGATAAAAATCCTATGTTGTTACTTAGCCAGTAAGTGAAACTCAAGATCGATAACTACGATCTATGAGTTTCAATGCCGAAAAACTATCGACGAAGGCAATTCGAAGCAAAGGTGAAGCAAGCTCCCTCACTATCTTGATATTCTCTCATAATGTAAAACACAGCTCCTAGGAGATGTAATACTGTCATTACATTATGAGGAGAGGTCACTACCCAGACCGGTTTCAATTGCCTTCGCCGATAGGTTTTCGGCATTGAAACTCATAGATCGTAGTTCTCGATCTTGAGTTTCACTTACTGGCTATATAACAACATAGGATTTTTATCCCTTTAATATCTATTAAGTTGCCAGAAAACTAGCCGTTTGGCTTTTCATTTTAATTACAAAATATAAGCACATCTTTATGGCATCGTGTAGTGAAGGTATGTAAGTTCTTTTCACTAAGCTTTGATATATATATCACTTGTCTTACGTCTTGCGTTTTATCAAGAACCGCGCCTATCTATCTGTCAGTAAATATATATTTACTATTGAACTATGCCTCCTCAACCTGTCAATGGATCCCGAGTTTACTACTGTACCATGCATGATTGATTGAGTTTTGTGATTGATTATTATCTAGTGCTGAGCGCTGAGTTTTGATGGTGATTGAATGTGATGCCTTCAACTGATCTCTCGAATTTGGATTATTCTGCTTCTCTTTACCAAAAGAACTGTTACCAGCGAGATAGCGAAGAGACTCTGAAGACTGCAATACCAATGTCCTTACGAGCACCCATCCAGGTAAAGGTAAGCTTTAAGATTTTTACGAAAGTTCCATGCGAATTTACCATCGTTTTTGAACCCCTACACACACACACACACACACACACACTAGAAATGGACAACGTTAAAGATTTTCTTCAACACATAAACAGAGACACATAAACACAGGCAGAGGAACCCGAAGAGGAAGAGGACGATATCACAGAACAAAACATTACCCTCCCCACACCCGAGGACAACAGACAGACAGAACCAACAGCAGATGAACACACAAACAAAAGGCGAAGGACCGCGGACGACCCCACGGAAGAAAATGCGCCCACACAAGCAGTATTGGAAAATAAAGAAAAGGTACCCCCGGTAATCCTCTGAGACAAACATAAGTGGACCTCAGTCTCGAAATCGCTCAGAGAACAGAACATCAACTACTCCTGGGCCAGAAACACAAACGAAGGGGTAAAGATACAACCTGAATCAGTCGCAGACTACCGCATGATTACAAAAATGCTGGACAACTCCATGCTGCCTTTTAACACATTTGCACTGGCTAGTGAAAAGAACCTAAAAGTGGTGCTCAGGTGGGTTGCTGAGGGAATCACGACCGACGAGGTCAATGCCGATCTCATCAACCAAGGCCTGACCCCAGTTAAAGTGAGCAGAATGCTAAGATCGGATAAAAAACCTATGCCACTAGTTCTGGTAGAGATATCAAACACGCAAAAAAGAATATACGAATTAAAAAATATATGTGGGCTCAAAATCACAACTGAGCCACTAAGAAAGAAGGCATCGGCAGGACAATGCCATAGATGCCAAACGTTTGGGCATGCCCAAAAGCTCAGCAAAGCACCCTACAGATGCCTAAAATGCGGCAAAGAACATCCGACTAGCACCTGCACCAAGCCAAAAACAACACCGGCATGCTGTGCTAACTGTGGAGGACCTCACCCTGCCAATTACAAGGGGTGCATGTCCCACCCAAGAAATCGTGAGATAACAAAAACTAGCCTCAGACCCCCTCCCAATAACAACTCCACTACCAAGCAGGCAACTCACCCCTCGTCTCAGTTCACACCAACAACACAGCCAACCAACATGACAAAAACGTATGCTGAGGCTACACGACCTAAGAACCCCACATCCTACGAACAGCGAGGCTCCAACTTAGAAAAAAATCTTAACTGCCTCGCTTGCCACCATGCTGCAAGAATTTAGCATGACAAGCCCCTCACCTTCCTCCAGAAAGAGATTCCTACAAGGAACACAATCCATCCTAACAGCCCTCTGTGATGAATAGAAAACACAAACCAAACTCACTAAAGATTGTAGCTTGGAATGCAAATGAAATAACAAATAAAATCCTGGAACTCCAAGAATTTGCATCCAGATACAAACCTGACATCATTTTAGTCAACGAAACACACTTCAGACCAGCAAATAACCCAAGACTCCGAGGCTTTATCATGTACAGAAAGGATCGACTTGGTGCAAGAGGAGGAGGCACTACTGTCTACATAAAAAGTTACTTAAACCATAACACAGTAACTGACTTCCCAACTATGAACCTAGAGGTGACAGGTACACACCAGCAACGCAGGCAGTCTAAAGATCTACGCAGCGTACAACCCACCTGGAATCCCACTACTCATATCTGACCTAGACTCTATCCTCGGATCCAAAGACTCCATAATCTTCGCAGGAGATCTCAACTCCAAGCATACAGCCTGGTTTAGCTCATCCATTAACACCAAAGGACACATTTTATACAACTATGCAATGCACAACTCTGCCATTGTGGTTGGACCTACTGAGCCCACTCACCACAGCCCAACAGGAAGATCAGATGTTTTGGACATCGTAATACTTAAAAACATCCCATACCAATACTAACTAGAAACAATAGAAGAACTTTCATCAGACCACAACTCCATTCAGCTCAGGCTAGGCAATCAAGAACAGTTCTCACCCCAGCACTCCTTTATAGCTTAGAACAAACTCGCAAAAACTCTACCAGAATACATTGGTCCACCACCCATCATACAGAAAAAAGAAGAGATAGATATAGCCATAATCAATCTAACAAGCCAAATGCAGAAAGCAATAGCCTCAGTAAAGCAAACCACTCTCCACCACACCACCAACAGGATCCCAGAAAAAATCATGGACCTGATTAGAACCAAGAACAAAGCAAGAAAGAGATATCACAACACTAGAGCACCACAGGACAAAACAACACTAAACAAACTCGACAGAAAAGTCAGAGAAGCTCTACAAAACCACCGAAATCAAGAATGGGAAACCAAATTAATCACACTCAACCCAGAAGATCACTCCATATGGAAACTCTTAAAAATCCTACGCACCAAAAGGCAGCCCTTACCTCCTATACAAACCAAACAAGGAATAGTACACACAGACAAGGAAAAGGCAGAAGCCCTCATAAGCAACCTGGAGGAGCAGTGCAGCCCATCGTACAAAAGTCTTAACATTAATTTCATCTATAAAGTTCATCGCCATGTCAGGAAAGCATTAAATCTCACTGATACCTCAGAACCCATCTCCCCCACTACCCCAGGGGAAATAACCAAAATCATAGCACAACTGAACAACAAAAAGGCTCCAGGCCCTGATGGCATCACCAACAGAACACTAAAGTTGCTTCCAAGAAAAGCAATAATACATATTATTAATATAACAAACGCGATCATCAGATTTCAGCACTTCCCGACAACCTGGAAAATAGCAGATATCATAACTATAAAAAAGGCAGGCAAGAATCCTCAACTTCCAGAAAGCTACAGACCCATTAGCCTCTTATCAAGTCTCGGAAAAGTCACTGAAAAGATTATACTCACAAGGCTACAAGCAATCACTGACAAGCTCGGAATCATCCCAAATGAGCAATTCGGATTCCGCAGAGAACACTTCACAGCACAACAAACACACCGTCTGGTAGAATACATAGCAGGAGGCTTTAACTGGAATCTCCAGACGGCTGCAGTCTTCATCGACATAGCGAAGGCTTTTGATAAGGTTAAAGCATACCTAAGTGACAGACACATGCAAATCAAACTAAATGGAACAGTGTCATCCAAACGCAAGATCCGTGCAGGCGTGCCACAGGGCTCCCTCTTAGCACCTCTACTGTTCTCGATCTATGCAGCTGATATCCCCCCAAACCCGAGAAATATCATTACAGCATTATATGCGGATGACACCGCGATACTTTAAAGATCTCGCAGCCCTCAGCTAGCAATTAGAAGGCTGCAAGGCAGCATCAATCACTAGAAACTTGGCTAACAGATTGGAGGATCCAGGTAAACCCCCTCAAAAGTTCTGCTGTGCTATTCTCCAGAAGAGAAAAGTCACCAGCAAGGATGACATCCAGCTCTACGGACTCAAGATCCCATGGGTAACAGAAGTAACATATCTTGGTGTGAAACTGGATAGCAAACTGCTATTTAGTAATCACATCAAACTAACAGGAGAGAAGACATCTAGAGTAATTGCACAACTCTACCCCCTGATAAACCTCAAAAGCAAACTAGATGTAAGAAACAAGTTAACTCTGTACAAAACTGTAATTCGCCCCAGTTATCACCTACTCCTCTCCAGCATGGAGTCATACCTCAGAAACCAACATACAAAAACTACAAGGAATCCAGAACGAGTACCTAAGAATGATCCTAGATGCCCCATGGTACATAAGAAACTCCCAGATCCACCGAGAAGTAAACATCCCTTATATCCGCTCGCATCTCCACGACTTAGCTGAGGAATTCTTTTCCAAGGCAACCCTGCACTCAAATCCACTGATGGAAAAAGCCAACAACTACAGTGAAGCATACACTGCAAATACAGAAAACCAAAATCTATTCTACTACACACCGAACATCACTAGCTTCAGGCCCCAAGAGGGCGAGCAGGTAGCTCAATAATACCTCATTCACAGTATCACTTACAGAGATAAAGGGGAAAAAGAAAAGCATTTTTGCTTCACCCATCCAGCCAGTAACGTTATGCGTTATGCTATGATATCTTCCAGGTCTACTTACTCACTGATGAGACCTCAAAAAAGGTTGAAACCGGTCTGGGTAGTGACCTCTCCTCATAATGCAATGACAGTATTACATCTCCTAGGAGCTGTGTTTTACATTATGAGAGAATATCAAGAATAGTGAGGGAGCTTGCTCCACCTTTGCTTCGAATTGCCTTCGCCGATAGTTTTTCGGCATTGAAACTCATAGATCGTAGTTATCGATCTTGAGTTTCACTTACTGGCTATATAACAACATAGGATTTTTATCCCTTTAATATCTATTAAGTTCCCAGAAAACTAGCCGTTTCGCTTTTCATTTTAATAACAGATGCATTACTACGCGCTTTTCGTTGGTAATAAATCCGTAATTGATGACACAACCGTAACTGCGACGAAGCGTTGTCGCTATATCTGATAAACTGGCTGTTGTTTCGTTATGTGCTACTGCACGCAGAAACAAGATCGCATTAAATTTACATCGTTGGCTTCGTAAAGCATCGTGAAAGTGTGTTCATTAAGTCTCAACATGACTCAGTGATGCAGCCGACTGTTAATACGTGTGACATTTCGGTGTATTTAAATCAGAAGTAATTGCACTAAATGAACGTGGAAGGCCACTAACCATGGCATTAGTTGATTTAGTTTCTACCAAACTCATCGCTAATTTGGTATTCTAGAAGTAGCAAAGTTAGGTTTATAGAAAAGTAGTGAGATGGCGTATTCTGTAAACAGGTACTCGCCAGGGAATCTATTAGCAACGGGTAATTGGTTTTCGTTCTAAATGTACCGACTACTTCACGCTTTAGTTTTCGTTGCCACTCGATTGAAACATACTGTAAATTGAAGATGTAAAAATAGCAACAGACGTATTCCATAAAAATATTTCTTTTGTAATATCCATTTCTGCTTCTGCCAGTAAAGTAGAAACCCATGTTTGCCTTTATGATAACTTATTTTCAGAAACTTTATTTCAATTTTTGCAAAGAGAATTATTGTGATCATATAAATAATTTATAAAATAAAATAAATTGTTGTAAAAATTATCATCAAAAATACTGCCGATGAAATATGTTCGTTCTCTTGAAAATCTGCAAGACGTATCTTGCCGCTGTGAGATGTGATGGGTGAATTGCTTATTCGCATAAATTCAGCCGAATCACTTATAGTATTAAACAAATATTAGTTCCAGAACGTACAATTTTTAAGTATCGTGGAAATTGACATGTAAGATTAAATTAGTTATTCAGTACAAATGGATCTTGTAGTTATTCTGGTATTTCATTCAGATCAGCTAGGAGTTATTATTTCTATATTAGAATATAGAATTTCGGACTAACAGAATTCTTTAATTTGAATTGTACAGCTTTTGTCAGTTAAATTCTTATTCTTCAAGACTTGTCAATTAGTCAAAGTCTGAACTTGTGCATCTTCTTTAGGATTTAAAACCGTACTCTACCCAACCTGCTATTAATATGTAACCCATAATTATGTTTAATAGTGTATTAGTTTAATACTTCTATTAGTCCATTTTTCTTGTCGGGCTTCTGAATGTGTTCCAATCAAATATTAAGATGTATTTGTAAAGATGGTATTGCAGGGCTAAACATTAAAAATTTCAAAAGAAGAAAACCTGTTCATTATCGAAACATTTAAAATGAAAATATTTCATTTCGAGTAGCACAGAGAAATGCTTTAAAAGATTTTTTTAATAATCCTAGCTTTCCAGTTTCTGTGGAGGAGAGAATGTACTTTGTTAGAAGGGAAGGCTCCCATCATTTAAACATGGAAATGCTTTTAAGAAAACGTCAAATCACCAAACAGTAAACAGAAAAAGGGGAGGAATCATTGCCATCGTCAAGGAGGAAAATTCAACTTTATAGAATATACCCCCCCCCACAACATACAGAATATTGTAGGAAATAAAGTACTGCAAGGATTTTGATGCAAACATCGATCTCATAACCTTCTAGCTACTCGGTTCTGAAGTAATACTGGTGAACAACTATCGATTGAGGAACTTCAAGTAATGGAGAATATTTTAATTATAAATATTAAATATAAACTGTTAAAAGAAAATTAAATGTCTATGATAACGTATCACCCCAAATGTTGTAGCTCAATTGCTTTTACAAATATTTGCTTATTCTGGAGTACATCTCTTTTTAATCGACGATTTTCAAAACTGCATTGTTTTCGGATTATATTGATTACTCTCTCTCTCTCTCTCTCTCACTCACCCACTCAAACAATAAGCTATATGGGTTTTATTAAGTATAACTCTATACTAAAAAAAAGTAATCCTAGAAAAAATTACCAAATCCATATCGCAAAATTCACACACACAAACACGAGATTTATGACACCAGCATATACGCTTATGGGCCTAGAATTTACGCCACATACTCCTGGTTCTCCTTTATGGCCATTAACTGTATTTTGGATAGTATTGATTAGAGCAATATACATGAGGAGATGACATCTTCTTTTCTATTACCAAGTGTAAACTTTTACTACTCGCGAAATTTAGTCTTCAAACAGTATTTTACAAAAATTTCCTTATTGGGTTCATCTTTTTCTATTCGTGTTTTCCATCTTACCTGACTTGCAATTCAATCAAATCAAGTGTTGTTTCCAAATCCATCAATTCCCTTAGAAAATGAATCGAATACACAACTGATCTTTATTTTTTAAACTCAAACGCTAAAGAGAAATCCCAGTTATTTCCTAGAACCTGAGGATGCAGTAGTTGCATTGTGTTTATTCCAGGAGAGACTTGACGTCAGGGTGATTAGAAGAAGAGAAATTTTATCTTGTCTGGTAATTTGAGCATTGTGAAAGGTAATACTGAGAGAAAATGGTTCGTTTTTGTGAGAAATATGCAGAACTGGGCTTTGCTAGCATTGTATTGACGAGGTTATCGGATCCTCATTGGAGGATTGATTGGAAATCAGAAATGAGGACAGTGGTGATTGATGTTATCTAGGTTAAGGTGACTTGTGTAAAGTTTATCAAATGAGTTTACGGTACCAAATAGTCATCGATATATTGTAGCCTTTTAATATTGAAACACGTACTAAATGAATTAAGCACAATGTTCTATAGTGTAGATGTTGAGGCGACTTTGTGTCGGTCTCTCTTAATAAGATATAAAGCAATGTTTTATCATTTCTCGGCACATATTAAGAAGGTGCATAATTGTATTCATGCAACAGTTGTGGTCTTTCAGCAATGACAAAATTTAGGAATAGAGAGAATGGAGAATTTTGGCTTATTCACCAACACACTTTTGATATGGAAAAATTTCTCTCTTATTGGTGTGTGTGTGTGTGTGTGTGTGTGTGTGTGTGTGTGTGTGTATATACAATCTACCAATGATTGTCCGAACATCCCTGTTATTTTAAGTTATAGAACATTCCAGGTTTATTAATAACAAAAACCGGTGCACGGATAGTAGAAAGCTGCAGTAATGTTTCCTTCCACGAACGCTACAGGAAGCTGCATGGAGGAAAGAGATCATCCGATGACTCGCTGATGGAACACGGCATTTCTATTATAGCTCCTGATCCAGGAGCTGTAATATTATAGATCCAGACGGGAGAGCTAAATTAGGTTGGAAAAAGTTAAATGTTTGGTCTCTGAATTATGTGAAACATATTAAATAAAAATATTAAGAATAATATATGAAATCTAAGATAATCCATGGTGTTAATGTACTATAGGTATGTACAGCCTTTCGTGAATAGAATTCACATAAAAAAATCGTTGAGTAGGTTCTGATGTTGTTAGAAACACACAAAACAATAATAGCATTCCTTTCCCAAAATTTTTTTAAGCTCCGTACGGCCGCCTTCAGTGTTTCTCCATTTCTGCTAACAGATGGCTGCGTTCGTTTCTGCAAAGGAAACGACATCTTATGTCGACAGGTGCACGAATCCTTTAATCCCTTAAATGGCTTTTGTCATATGATTATTTTCTCATCAGGAACGACTAAGAAATCGCTTCAGATTATATGTATGGAAAAACATCAATGGTTACAATTAGCTGTTATTAATCGACTGAAATAAATTTCGGTAGCTCAAATGCTTGCACCGATTTGAGCAGAAACTGCTGTGTGATTAGTATTTTTGTCTTTCATACACGAAAGATTCAAAACATATTAGCACAGTGGATAGTTTCGGGATTTTCGTTAATTCTGTTTTTGTATTTTTGTTAACTCTTTCATTATCTGGAAACTCCGCTATAAGAACTAAACAAAGAGCATTTTTAGGTTCCGTTAAACAGGAGAAGGTCGTATACGGCCTATGAGCGCCTAAATGCTCGACCTATTCGGTCACACAAGCAAGATGTATAATATTTTAATAAATCGGTGGTTGAGAACTGTTAATTTCTAAGATTATTTAGTAACGCATTCTAGAGATCCGGACTGATCTCTGCGTAGGGGGAGGTATAATATCAACCGTTTTATTTTTCATATGCAATATTTTCCTACACTCACAAAATAGAAGAACCTTGAGCATCGACTGTGCACTTGTGCATTATACTGGTATAAAGGAGATTGTATTATAATCATTACTATATTCGCATATTCTATTCGACAGCAACTCATTAATTCTGAAGATGCACCTCATGCAGAATTTGAGAATGTGGACAGTCCACTTAGGCTGCATTGACGAGATGACTGCTCTCATTGTGCCATGCAGCTGAAACTACGCAGAAATTAGAAGAATGGTTGCGTTCATATCAATCAATTCGAAGGTAAGAAAGGACGAACGTAGCTCCATCAGATATAACAGCTTAACCAGGCATTCAGGACGGGAAGGCTTTGTGAAAACTGTCCACCAGTCACTACGATAAAGTTATTTAATTTCTCGTTCCGCTGAGAGAAGGAGAAATGGGATTTGTCAGTTTATGACGACAAATGTTCCTTTGAAAAAGAAATGACTTTCACGATACCGAAAGGTAAGATTGAAAAACGTATACAATGCAAAAAATGAAATTATATTTATTTAGATTTATGTGAAGCCAAGTTACTTGGCAGTGACAGGTATTTGAGCCTAACACTTTGTTTAACAACCTACATAACGAGAAATGTCAAACAACAGATTTTGGAGTGTCTGTATTTTTGCACCACTCTGATAATTCTCTTCCCGCAAAGATGCCTAAGGGATGAACGAATGACGTGACCGTCAGTGCCACTCAGCCATCTCTTGTTATGTTGGTCGTTTTGTCATTTTCGACATCCTCAACTATGAAATGAAGTCAGTAACATCAGGATACGTTTCTAGAAAAATAAAATTGAAAGACCACCTCATGGGACTAAATAACGCAAATTTTAATTTAAACGCATATTACAGAAAATTACTTTAAAACTTATTATGTCCCAATTATATTCTGTATGTATACGTGTGCCCTCACAGATGACACCATTATATACCAGTGATTGTATGGTCTATATTTGTATTTTTGTAATAACCAGTATGGCTAAATCCCTTAATCAACACACATTGTATAGTTCCTTCTAGTCTATTTACATTTTCCGTTCTTTATTACTAAGTCTAATCTTTAACTATCAGTCTCAATATTACCGCTTGAAAAATAATTCTAGGAATTTTTTAAAGTATATTTTTTTTTATATCGTGTTCCAACAAAATCACTTCAGTATAAGTTTCATATGTTGCATACTCAATCACACTTTTCCTTTCTTTATATCCACCAGACTCTGAGTTCACTTATTTTATCCTGGTAGCAAACACCGTTCGGTAGTTTTGATATTTTAAATACGTATCTTCAGGACCTCATTATTTTCATTGCCACCCCTCCGCAGATATTGAGGTGGCAAAATGCTGCCGACACAGTCCACATGAGCAAGCTTTTTAATATTTTCGTAACTGCTAGAATCCTTCATGTTGTTTTCAGCAACTGTGATGACGCCCTTAAACTTCAATCTTTCCACTGTCGTTCCTGATCGACACCCCCCTTTTTTTTTTTTACAGCACAAACGGTCTTTCCCCTCAGTAGTTCAGGTGTACATTCTTGTCCGGAATAACCAGTACCACTGGCCAAACCGTTGTCAAAAGTTCATAAGCCAAACACATTTTATCAGGCAATCAATACTTCTAATGCACTTATTAAACGAAAACGATTGAAATATAATTCCAGTATAATTCTTGATCTCCGTTCTTTTATCTAAGGCTTCATTCTCCATGCAAATCACTCTTCACCCCAATTCATGCACAACGAATAAAGACTATATCTCGTCCAGCGTTGATAATTTTATTTAGTGACATAATACTGAACGAATTCCTTTTTATACGGCTGATGCTTACCAGTAAAATCTCACTTTACCGGTTCCTATGAATAATGCCATCATAAAGAAATATTGCTGGAGGGAAGTATTTCCTGTCAAATTTCCATTGTGTGAACTGAAGATAAAATGTGAACTTGAGCAGACATATTAAAACCAATAAAACCAATCTTGTGTTGATTCCTCCTTGTTTGATTTACATTTGAGGTGTTAAAATATTCTTAATAAATTTTCAGCATTAATCCTCACCACAAATCCAAGTTGAATTCTCTGATTGCTTGGAAAGACTATTCGGTAAGAGTTCGGCACTGCAGTGATTTCGTCCATGAACGCTATCTTACAAATGACGTATTCGTTCTTATAGATGTGTTATATGTATCCTCAGTTTACCCCCCCCCCCCAATTATACTACAGTTTTTAAACGCGTTTTGGACAGCTAAGTTATCTCTGTGTGCGCATGTGTCGTTGCTGAATGTAATAAACTGCGATAAGACTCGGTGCTGTCACCTGTACCCTAAGTTTCGAATTAATAATTTTTTTTTTTCTTGTCCCGCGAAAATGCTTTCGACATTATTAAAGATGCCTAAATCTTATTTTATAAGTATTTGGAAATATTTCTTGGATATTTTCTTTATCCCATAGAGTAGTGAATAATTATATGTAGAATACGCTGAGTGCTTGGTTATAAATGAACTTAAGTTTTCTGAGGAATTTTGCCCTTTGAAAAATAAAGACGCATTCCAGACAACAAACATATTAGCATCATTCATTAATTTAAGATAAAATATCTCCGTAGTTATGTGCTTGGTCTCTTTTCGAAGAACTCCGAGTAACTTCCAGGTACTGAATATTCTTGTAGAGCGATCCAAACATTCTTTGCATTTCTTGATTATTTCTTGCTTCTTGAGGATGTCACAGCGTTGTTTATTCTGTAAGAACACTTATCAGTGGAGTCATAATTAATTGTGAAATTGAAAGCATTTTTGGGAAGGATCTGTTTGACCTTTCCTTACTAATTTCATTTTTTTATTGATGATGAACCTATTAACAGAGTCGGAGGCAACACGGAATAAAGAAAGGAAAATCAGACTTTCACTTCCTCAATAACTATCTTTTCTACTTCGGCGTAATCTATACAGCCGTTTCTTTTTGTCAACGTGAGATTTACGGTTGTTTAAGAAAACAAAGCGCTTAGAGAAATGCTGTCAGCTTAAAACGAAAAATCCTTTAAGAGATTTAAGTTGTTAATGTGTGGCTTAAGTACGAGATATTACGCAGTCTCCATTAGAAATGCAGGTTTTCAACACTGATAATGTTTCCTTAGTTTTTACTTTTCTTCATTACCTCAGACATCTAAAAGTAAAATAATCTCTCTGTCTCTCTCTCTGTGTTACAAAACAGAACCTTCAGTATTTCCCTGAAAATGCTCCATCAGGTTAAGATAATTGTTCTTCTTTGCCATCAGTTTCGATCACGGTCTTCTGTTATTGCTGCAACAAACCGGACAATCCAAACTCTAATTTGAAGGAGAAAAAGTCTTAAAAGAAAAATATTTTGCCGGTCTTCTGAATAAAGAAGTGCATCGATCTGCAGATCACATGCATTGCTTTAGATTTACGGCCGAAGCAACTAACGCTTTAAGAAAGTTGCCTTGAGCATCGCAGAGCCAACATGCACACCACCTATTTCATGGCTAATGTTTCCATTGCAATGAAAAATACAACTGAAGTTTTTTCGATAGCTGATGACACTCTTTTCATAATACAGAAAAAGAAGTGGCTCCTCTCTCTCTGAAGATCTAAAAAAAATTAAATCCATACTGTGTAACAATCAAGCCTTTCACATATGTGAAAATGTGTAAGAAATTGAGTTTGCTATATTATACAGACCAAGTTCCTTAGTTATGCAAAGAGGAGGACGTGAAAAATAACTGAAAAAATAAATTGAAATCGCAGAATATATGACAGATTAGCCAGTTGCCTGTACTATAGCACGAGAGAGCTGTAGTGTAACAGCTACAAATATTGTTGAAAAGAAAAAGTCTGTAGAATTGCATAGGAACGTTACAATGAGGTGTTGCTGTGTGCATGGCATTCTTCACAGGAGATGTTTTGAAGTCAGACCTAAGGACGCTGACTTCAATTCAGAGCACGACTCAAATGTTCAGCTGTTAGTGAATAGCTTAATTATGTTGAGTCGTATTTCCAGGCAATAAGAAATGTCGTCTTCCAACCAGATTATTTACATGTAGGGTTTATACAAAAACTGACTTTTGAAAAAACCGGTTAAACCGGTTTTCGAATTTTTACACAAAAAAAAATTAAAACAATAAAAAAAATTTATACTGATTAAAAAGTTTTTCAGTTTATTTAATATTTATGGAACTTCAAAAATATAACAAAATAAAATATACTCCATATAAAACCAAATAAAAATAATAATTAAAATCCGTACAAAATATAACTTAAATGTTTTATTTCATCCAGTATTTTTCTTCAGGAAATCTGATTTCAAAAACATAAAATGTTCACTGAACGATTACTTAATCTTGTTTTTATTCTAGATAAAAAATTCTCTCTCACTGGCTACTGAACTTGGTTTTATCGTTTTCAGAGCAGCAATTTATATCTCTCATTTCTTTGTTCTTTTATTGGTTGCCTCAAATATTGAAAATTCGGCATTCAGTGCCATCGAATTTTCGATATTATTTCTTCAGGTTCCTCAAGAAACCTATGAATTGATTTTTTCCATGGCTTCTTTTAGAGCATCGCCATGATTAATAGTTTCTCCGTTTCCGATATATTCATCATCGGAATCAGTTTCAATACAAGATTTAGGATATGTTCTCGACAATATTTCCCAGATAATTTAATAACATCGAGTTTTGAAGCTAGTGGAAATACACTAGATTTCTTTGTTGAAATGTTTCGTGGATTTTGCAAATAGCAAAACGGTTACCAATCCTCAACTAAAGCATTTAATAACTTGGAACTAATTTCAGTCTTTAATTTTTTTTAGTTCATTGACCAGAAATTCAAATATGCTTTCACTTCTTAATAAATTGTCATCTCGCCACCCAAAAGTTTAAAAGCTCCATGATTTTAGGATATTGTGCTTCATCTCACAAATGAGAAGCACCAATATTATTCAAAGCTAAAACGGCACATTATTCTAATGTTATAAATCTTTCAATCATGGCCTCTAAACTATTCCAACTCGATTGGCAGTCAACAATCATATTTCATGCTTTTCATTGTTTTACATAATTCTGAAGGATGCTATCTCTTACGGGGGATTTTCTAAAAAAAAAAAAAAAAATCCCAAATTTTTCAATTTGTGAAATTGATTATTTTTAATTGTCAGACAAAATAGGGAATCCACAGTCGTTATCTAGATCAAGAGAATTTAAAAAATCGTCACCATAGGATTTTTCTTCTTTCGATTCCTGACTTGTAACATATACATCGGTTTCAGCAATTTCTTTATATTTACATAACACTTGAGTAACTGCTAAGTGTATGGCGCGTGTGAACAGCATAGTTGATTAAGCGATTTCAAATCAATGTTAACGTTTTTAATTAATTATCAATGTTTACATATTAATTCGAGTATCTAAACCCGTTTTTTAATTTAAAAACCGTTTTTCGAATTTTATAAATATATATAAAAAAATCGGTTTTTATAAACCGACAAACCCTACTTACATGTGTGTAAAATATGGATTTCACTTTGGAGAAATGCAATCTTGCTTGCAAAGATGAACCGAAATTTAAACACTTGTAATCATTTATGATTAACATCAGAATTTTAAACTTAACCGTGTTTTAAAAAATATCTTTAAATATTCGTATGTTTATGGAGATGATTTTTTTAATATTTCATTTCGTCAGTTTTATGCGTCCTCATATTTTTTATTTATAGAAAAGGAAAGGAAAACTTATTATACTGTAATTTTTGTTAAAATACATGCATTTCCTAAATTGTTATATATACGTGTGTGTGTGTGTCTTTGTATGTATACTGTTTAGAAAAACAAGTCAACGGGCACCATAGTGTGAGGAAGGAGCAGTCATGGGGCTCGCTTTAATACGATGTAGAACCCTCTATCGCTGTGATGACTATAGCAATCCTACATCTTATTAACCACCTTAAAATCTTTTCATAAGCGTACGATAACGATCAATGGGGATTTTGTACCATTCTTCCTGTAGGCATGTAATGGAGTCCTGACCTGTTGTAGGTCAGACATCCCTTCCCTCACCCGACACTCCAGTCCATCCTAATGATGTTCAGTAGGCTTGGCATCAGGGTCCTGCGGAGGCCAGTTAAGAGTGGTGACGTTCATGTTCACAAATCGCGCAGTTACATCAGCATCCTTATGATACGATGTGCATTGTCATGCCGAACCAAAGAATGGTCAGTTCCGTAGGAAGCATTGCATTTTCCAGAATGTTCAGATGTCTCTCTAAGTTCAATGTTCGTGGCATCACAGAAGTCCGGAGTCAAACTAGAAAAACAGGCCCATAGATCATACCACTACCTTCGAATTTCATAGTTGGGTTTACACACTCAGGTAAGATATGTTCACCGGGCATCTGCTGCACTTTTCCATTTGCTAGACAGAGGATTCTTTTGTCCATATTGAAGCTTGGAAAGCTGTGTTGTCGCACTGTACTCAAGTGGCGATGCTGCATGATGCTTAGGGTAATGTGGGCCTTGAATATTGTGAGCCATTGTTCTAAATGTTTTCATGTTCCAGTTGATGACCGGTAGACCTTCAGTTCAACTTTAACCATGGGTTTTTTTTAATCCTATCATTCGTAGCACCCTACAAACCACCTCACTCAGTGCGTGTGGTGGGTCGTCCACTTTGGGTAGCACTTTCAGTTGACTCCTTGCGCTTCTATCTCAGTGTGATTGTTGACCTGCGATGGCCCAATTTGTCATCACCTTGGCGAAGGGATAGGTCTGCAACATGGCATCTTATTGCACCTATTTCAAACTCCGTGATTTCCCTTCTCGCACCGTTTTGGTTTCCTTTCACCCGGACACATGTGGTACTTAGTTGTGAGCATCATCGATGACAACCGGCTACAATTATGTCACTCGTTACATGGAACAATGTACCTTAGATTAATTAATCTACTGTCGATTGTAAATATTAAATGACATTATTTACATTGCATTTCACTTTCTTTCGTAATTTTGTTAAACTAGATATTGTAAAACTATTTTTTTTTCTCCTGTAGTGAGATCTTTTTGTACACTTTTGTAAACAAGCAGGAAATAGGATGTTCCTTGGTATCATAAATTTGCAAATCATAAAATAAAGAAATATTGATTCATTTGAAGAAAAAATCGCTTTTCTTTTTATGTTGCTTTTTATATCCTTAGATGTATATAAAAAGGGAACTAGAAGAAATGAACGATTTAAACAGAGTAGGATTTAACATAAATTATGAGAAAACTAAAATATTGACAAAATATCGAAGGAAATGAAATAAAAGAAGAAGAATAGAGCAAGTAGAAGGAGAAATATGTGCGTCTTGGAGGAAAGAAAAATAAGCATTTATTAAGAAATAAAAAGAATTCCACTACGTTGGAAGGCGTTTTGGAAAGATGGACAGAATGAGGAAAACTGAGCGCAGAATGAAGAGCCCTGTTAAATATCAAACTGAAAGACAAAATAAGTGAACGAAAATATAAAAACAGAAACAAACCTGTTGCGTACAGGGGAAGAGATTTTAAATTTAATGGAGGTTGTGCACGGATGAAAAGTGATAGATGGACGAAGAGTATCACTCATTGGCATCCACATGAAGGAAGACGAACGAGTGGACGACCAGAATAATAGATCGTGAGGTGTATATGGAAGGACGACGTAGTAGAGAATGTTGGCATCGAACATTTGGGCGAACGTTGGAGGCCAATAACCAAATATAGGTATAAAAACGACTATAAGATAATCAGTTACTTTCAGTGGAGTTCCTTAATAATTTTATTAAGGAACTCCACTTTTATTTAATTAATATTTTTATGACATTCGCATCAATGATTATCACTGATGCATTATCATAAAATTGATCGAACATTAAAACTGAATGCTTCTGCACATTCTTAGAGTCGATGAAATCACATTGAGACAATCCCTTTGTTTTCTAAACCATGTGGAAATGTTTAAATTACTTCAGACCTCCCATAATCGAAACGATGATAATGGCCATACAACGTGAACTTTTTTGTAAACATCCATTGCCTGAACACGACTGCACCTAACAGTACGTAGGTTAGGACGCGGAGCTGCTGCCAACTTGGCTAATCAGGTCAGAATAACACCAATGGTATTTACATGAAGTAGTTTGCGAGTGGGGCTACCGTTTTTCATTTGCCTTCAACAAGGATTGTTAGTTCTTTTTCATTCACATGCAGTTCTTTCTCTACCTTGGTAATAATTGTATGCTTACTAAGTTGATGGAACCGATCTATTTCTTTTATACTTTACTGATTTATTAGAAAATTTTTGGGGCAATTCACTTAGTGTTCCTAAAGCTACGAAAGCATTAAATGAATATAGATTTTCATATTTCACGTGCAAATTTTCACGTATTAGTCATTGCCGAGTTTCAACTTATTAAACGTCAGTTTTTTTTTTTTTTTAATTGTAAAATTCATTTGCCAAACTGCTGATTGCCATTTTTTTTTTGTCAAACTTCCTTATTTTATTTCTGTATTTATTTATGCTTTGCTGGTATATCTTTATCTAAAATTTCTTCCAAGAACTACAGATCCCTAGTATTAATAAGATTTAAGTGCCATGCACCAGTGACTGGAAACTTATATTTAATTATCAACAAAGTGCGAGGCTGTAGATAATAATATCGCTTTTTCTCATCTCCCATTAAATCATCATTAAAAATTAAACATACTCTTGTTCTGTAATGTTTTTCATCATATTTAAGAGTAATCCGCACAGAATCCGAATCAGTATTGAGGTTCACTGTTGACTTTGTTCCAGTTTAGAGTCAGTTTATTATTAACAGTCATTCGAACAACCACCCCCCCTATGACAATTTGTTTAAAACAATGATGAAAGCGCAACTAACTTACAATTAACAGAGTTCCATTCTGCATTTTTGTAACAATACTCGTACTTCATTCTTTACTGCGTATTAACTCAGTAAAGCAAGCAGTAGAAGTGTTGAGGAATAGTTTACTTATTCTTGAACGTGCAACTTCGAATCGGCAGGTAGATTTTATTCGTTACACTTCTTTTTCTAATTATGAATATGTTTTCTGACAGTTACGAAAGAATAGATAGGAACATATAACTTGGTAATTCCTTTGATAATTTTCGAACATTACAATCGTAACACCATTCTATTTTATCCAATACATTAAAATAGCGAGTTGCATGACTTCGATCTCTGGTTCCGATTTTATTCAATATGTTCATTGGGAATATTAGATCGGATCTAATGAGATCAGAAAACAACAAACGACCCTGAATCGCCCTCGATATTTTAGATGATTAGCATGCATTATTCACTAAGTTCGGAAAACGGAACAAGAGAAGTGCAAATGACGCTTAATTTGATAGCAGAAATATCATCAAATGAATCCATCCCAGTAGTGTGGAGAAGTAACATATACCTGCCGACAGTGTAAATAAATTTATTTATTCATATGGAGTTTCCTCCCTTTTCTGCCTCGTCCCTATTGGGGTGAGTTCAGCCCCCTCATGGGGGTTAAGTATTTATGACTGTAAATCCGTGTGTGTGTTCAGGGGGGTCGGTTTGCCCGCTTGCGGGATGAAAAACCCCCGATAAACTGGGGAAAACCCTGCTGTCTACGCCCAAGACTGGATAACTTGGATGTGGCTGAGGACGATCCTTAACTCCCTCGCGTCGGCGACGGGAATCGAACCCAGGACACTCCTTCCCCAGGCATATGGTTGCGAAGCGCAAAGCCCACTAGGCTAACCGCGCGGACAGTGTAAATAAATAAATGAGAGCCCGAAAAACGACGGTTTGAAGGTAAAATTCCAAACTTTCGAGGTCAATACCATATTTTCACTCTGGAAGTAAATAAGATATTTTAGTTACAGTGAAATTATTTTTCAAAATTTGATTTGAGACCTGAATATCGGTATGGGCATTGGCTATGTTGAATAAGCCTTCTTTTTTAATATATTGCGAATAGTGCACTATACGAACAAATCTGCAATTGGCATATGTTTCAAAGAATCAATCTTTGCTATTATTGGTGATGATTTAGACACAAGCAAACGAATTAAAATTATTTGGACAGAATGTAGTTTCATTTGTGCTACAAGTAAAAAAGAATGAATTTGAAAGAAAAAATCAACTGAATGCAGATGGTTTGACGGTGATCGATGCAGAAGTGATTGTTCATCAAATGAGGAGCCATTTTGCCAAAAACTATCAACACTGAGTTCACTGCTACGGTTTTACTGTATGAGGAAACTCTTGTATCAGGTGGGAATGCTACAGCTATTTCACAATCTGAATAAGAATTCAGCTATAGGGACTGATTGGATATCAGCACGCGTGCAAAAAAAAAGTGTTCAGATGAACTGGCTATCTCCTTGACCAGGCTATATAATTTGAGTCTCAGAACAGGAAAAAATTCTGCGGTAGTGGAAAGAATGTATGCTACTCCTATTGTGCAAGGTTGGTGAAAAGACCAATGTATCCAATTATCAACCAATTAATATCGCAGAAGTGGTGGTGAAGATTTTCGAAAAGTTGGTTGGGCTCGCATTCAGAAATGGTTTGGCAGAGAATCTCTACTTTGTAACTACAGCATGGATTTACTAAGGGAAGGCCATGTTTTAGCAACTTGATCACATTCCATTATAATCTAACTTAATCTTAAAAAAAAAAAAAACTGAGAGAGAGAGGCGATAGACTGTAATTGTTATCAGGTATGTAAGAAAGGACAACCATTTAAATCGTATATTTGATTGGAACATATTGCCGATGAAATACGTTAGATCTCTTGATAATCAGCGAATTAAATTTGGATTGTGGGCCGTTTTGTCATTCAAGCTTATTAGCATTAATCGGTCAAATTATTGTAGTATTAGACGAACAAATATTAGTCAGCAGAAATCCATTAAAAATCCGGTGCATACTGTTTCAAATTACTTCAGTTATCCCATATACGATTTTGAGGTTATTTCTGCCGTTAGTACAAAACTTGAATAAAAAGATATTGAATTAAATTTTTTTTTCGAGTTAACCTTCCTCACTTTCAGTTGTTATCTGTGGTGCGCATCGTTTAGTTTTGCGCAGATAATAAATAGTGTCCTTTAATTGTGAAAATATCTCGATATATTTTGTTGACACTTTCGCTGAGGATTGAAATTCCGAATTCGAGAATAGTTTGGCACTGTGTTTCAACAAAACATGAGTAGGAAGATGGCTGCATAGCGATACATTAAGCTGTTATATTAACTTCTTTATCATCACTGCTCCAACGCAAACTCGGATCACAGCTCATCATTTCTCTCATCCTCAAATATTTCACGAACACCAGCTTAAGTGTTTGTTTGTAAAGCTCCTTTTGAGTGGTGTTTCCACCTTTTCCGTCTTCTTGGTCCTTAAGAATTTTAATTTCATACATTGATCTTGATAGGTTTTCTGAATTCGTTCTTATACGTTCAACCCACTCAGATGGATTGCATGAGCATTTTTTCAACACTGCTTAGTTCTGAAACACTCCTAATGTGCCCATGTTTCTCATTCTTTTCTATGTTTCAGAGGACATTCTCCTCAACTTGCATTTCCATTGATTGTTTTCTACGTCGCGTTTTCAGTATCCATTACATTAAATAAAATGAGCAAAAAATAACTTGCGTTAATCAAATGCTTATGCTTAAGCAGGACGATTAGCTGTTCCAAAGCACAGATAAATAAATAATAAAAGAGCTGTGACTTAGTGAAATCCTAAATATCGTCTCTGATCTAACTTTGATCTCTAGAAAATATGCTTTTCAAATATTAGAAGATTTCACTTCGCTTCAAGATCGTCCATTGAGGCTAACACTGAACTTTTATATTTTCGCTGAATTGAAATAAGTATTTTCACTCATTTTAGTATTAATATATGAGGAAGTGTTTTCTGTCAGACTGTTCCACATGTCCAGTTTCTTATATATTTCCTCCTCTGAATATTCCCAGATCATATCTGTAAACAGTGATGATTCTCTTTATGTCATTAATCATATGAATGCCACAATTCATCACAAAGAAGAAAAGCACTTAAGAAGAAACCTTGTTAATTATAAGTGTAAATGACTTTTAATATTTAACATAATTATTCATTACTTCTCTCAATATTTAACATAATTATTCATTACTATTTCTTCTTTTCTTGTGCCTGTCGTTTCCAAATTTTCCCTTACGTTTTCTTGTTAGATTCAATGAATCCCTTTTTACAAATCCACAAAAGCCATAAATAAGCATTTTCCATATTCTTGATAACTTTCCATTTTATTTACAGCAAAACTCAAATCAGAAGCTCCTTGACCTTTTAATTTAATTTCTTATTCTTGTTGCAATACTTCCACAAATATCTACGTAGTGACACAGTGTTCATCTATAATTACTATCCCCTGGTTCAGCCTCCCTTATATATTGAAAGAATCTTTTTTCGATATTACCTTTTTCTAGATCAGTCTAAAGATTAGATCAGCTAATCAAATCGATTTTGCTGTCATATGACATCTTCTGCTGAAGAATGTAGCCTTGCCTAATTGCATTGACTGCAAGATACTTTAACCTTAAAGAAAATTTCAAGCGGAATTTTTTATAGTGATTCATTTGTTCAGTATATACAAGATAATATCCGCAAGCTGTGTATGTACCGCGTATATTCCAATTCCGAATGGCTAGTTATGCTCGAGATTAAAGTAAAACTGTTATTGATAACGTTTGAAACAGTATGCAAGACTAATAAATCGTAAACAATTAATGATATATTCGATGTAATCACTTGAATGGGTTTTCTTTAATAGGTGTTTCTCGATTCTTACAAAGGATGACCTCTGAAAATGTGCTTAAGAAGTAACTGTAGTAACTAGCTTACAAATTTTATAAGGCACATTTAGGCGTCTTAGTTGGGAAATGCCCCATCTGTTGGGAGAAGTGCTATATATCCCATTTTCTGTAGTTTTATTTTTGAGAACGATGTGTAAAATACATTCAGCCCATCGAAAGAACCTACAGAAAATCCACCGAGAGGACTTCGACTACCAACCGCACAGTTAGCAGAGCATACGCGTCACCTCTTTCCTTTTCGCCATGAACAGGCTCAACTAAACCGAGTATTAAGACTCCCTACATGTTGTTATTATTATCATCACTATTAGTATCATCATCCGAGACCTCCAGAGAGGCAAGGACGCATCGAGAGAATCTATAAATCACCTAAACCAGCTATAATACCTTCCCTTAAATTCATTCACACTAGATGCACTCACTACCCCTAAGGGCAAATCATTCCACTCACTCACTGCTCTCTGGGAGAAAAACCTAGCTCTTACCCCTTGACTGTGATCAAACGTAACTTCCATGGATGCCACAGTCTTCTCTCCCCACCTTCCATATAACGAAAAATTTACATGGTTGAAATCATATAACGCCCACTCAAACATTTATAGACCTCTATCATATCACTCCTTTTTGTCCTGTTAACCAGTCTGCAATCCACATATTCTCAATCTGTCCTCATAATCTAAATCCCACAATCTTTATAACTCTTCTTTGCACCCTTTCCACAGTTTCTTTACCCTTGGAACGCGGGAGACCAAATCTGCACATAGTAATCCACGGGTGGTCTTATCAAATCCTTATAAAGAGGCAAAATGACTTCCTTATCTTTACATGTCAAGGTTCGCTTCGACATTTGCAATTATCCTCCTATATATGAGCTTTGAACTTTAAATTCTTATACACCAAGATCCCTTGCCTCTTCAGTTTCTTGTGGCATAACCCCGCTAATATAATATGCCACTGGAACTCTAATCACGTTAAATTGCATAACTTTATAATCCCATATTCTCAAGTTTATGCATCAGCCTTTCGTGTGATATCAAATGCCTTAGAAAAATCCAACATTATCATAGTGTATCCATTTCCTTTATCCAACTCGGCCGTAACATTGTTATAAAATATGAGCAAATTGCTAAAACGTGACCTTCCTTTAGTAAACCCATGCTGTTCCTTACAGAGTATAGCTTGCTTGTCTATCCATTTCTGTGTGCGAGTCCTTACCAACTTTTCTAAAATCTTCTACCACTACAGAGATACTAATAGGTCGGTAGTTAGACACATCAGTTTTTGCACCACCCTTGTGCAATGGAACTATCATACGTTCCTTCCATTCCCGTGGTATCATTCCTGATTCGAGACTCAAGTTATACAAATGTGTGAAAGGCTTAGACATTTCAGCTGAATATCCCTTTAGCAAACGGGCTGATATTCCATAAGACCCTATTTACAAATTCTTACTCGGGTTATGCAAAAGCTCTTCAACCTCATTTTCATGAACCTCTAACTCTTCATCGAACGTAGCAGTAGCACTGTGCACCATGCAACATACACCTGGTTGATATATCTCAGTAAAGTGAGCACTCATTAACTAAACAATCTCCTTAGCTACCGACATTCGAATACCATCTGCCTCCAACAAATCTATTCTTCTACATTCATTATTTCTTTTGCTTTCGGCATAACGATAAAATTCTTTTGGATTGACTAGCTTGCATAGCTAATTTCTTTTCTTACTCCGTTTAGCTTTCCTGACAATACTTGTTTTTTGGCCTGAACTTTACATATTTCGTAACGCCTCCTCTCACTAGTATTCTCACGAATTCTTTCCATATCATCTTCTTGTGGATCTCTTGATTAATAAGGTTGCACATCCATTTCACTCCTAACCAATTTATTCTTCGAACACTTGGGATACATTCATTTAGCGCCTCATTCAAGCACTTTTTCAAAGATTCCCATGTATTGCTGATATTTATTCTATTCAGTAACTGATCAACTATCCCCAAAGATAGTTTTTCCCCCAGTTGGTAATAATTTCCAGCTTTGTAGTTTAGCATGTAACCTGTTTTAATCGGAGCTTCATTACAAGTAGATACTTCCCAAGAAAGAACAGTATGATCACTGTCACCAATTATGTATTCACTTCAGAATTCAACATGCGGTACCAAATTGACACAGGTAATAAATTATAGGCACTCTCGTTCTACCAATGAAGAATTTGAAACGAGTTCATGTTGACTTATTCTTAAGCAGATAATTTATACGAAGTTTATTTTCCTCAAGGTAGGTTTTCCTCTCTATTTTCTCGGGTCTGGACGTATATTACAAAGATAGCGGGCAGTTGGTTTCATTTAATTCATTCAACTATTGTGGCCTTTCAGCTAAGACAAAAGTTGCAAGTCGCGTACGGAGGCAAAGATTGGAGAATATTTCATCTTTTGTGCATAACTTAGAAAATTTTGACTATATCCATTTCTTCGAATTGATAGAAAGAATAACCAGACGTTGAGCCTTTCGATGCGAAAAGATCAGAATTAGCTTCTCAGCATAACGAGAGGTCATTATATGGATTTTGAAGTTAAAGGTGAATTAGGCCATATGCAGGAATTTCCTCCTGTAAAAATATCGAATGTAGCATTGCTTTGTATTGCTTTGTCAGTATTGCTTTGTTTCGTGAACTCCAAATGCTGAGCAGCTGCATTCATTCATGCACTGTGGAATTCCATGAGTTCGTTACAAAATGTATTTCGTTAAGTTCAACGAGCACCAACCAAACTAACACATGCAGAACAAAACAGTAGTTATCAAATTGGATTTTTTTTTATTTGAGTAAGAATTTGAAAGCAAGCGGTCATTCTGATTATGTAAAAATGTTGTATGCATGATTGAAATAACAAATGTACAAGTAAATTTGTTTGAAGAAACAAAACAAAAATGTACTTCGTGTTTGTGTGGTAACAGGAATCGTAATTTACTTTGCTTAAATGACACAGATCTCTTTGTTCTGGCTTGTTTTGTTGTGAGATGACTCCTTTTCCCAAACGTAAAGGACCAGTTGCCTAATTGAAGAGGGTCCATTCAGTCAGTTCCATCTGGATCATGTCGAGCATCCTAACAGAGCACGAAGTGACGACTACGTACTTAGGCACTGAATCAATATCAGTCTAGCAGGAGAAACAGTATTAAGTTGTTGCATAATTAAGGTAAATTAGGAGCAATTAATGGTGAATTGGCAAATTAAGAAATGCCACAAGAGAAATGAAGAGGCTGGGCATCCGGATTTTGGGAATTTGCGAGACAAGATGGCCAGGATCTGGAAAGTGTCAACAAGATAATATGACAATGTATTACTCTGGGAATGATGAGAACAAACATCGACATGGTGTAGCTGTAATAGTAGATGAAGAAATCAATAAATCAGTAATAAATTGGATTCCATTTTCTGAAAGGATAATGCTGTTACAACTTAAGGGAAACCCCGTTAACATAAATATCATCCAAGCTTATGCACCCACAGCTGACAAAAGTGAAGAAGATGTTGAAGAGTTTTATGAACACCTAAAAGAGATTAAAAACCTTACAAAGAAACATGATATAAACATAGTGATGGGTGACTTCAATGCAAAAGTGGGAAGAGGGGGTGATGGAGAAATTGTTGGCGAATATGGCTTAGGCACCAGAAATGACAGAGGAGATCGCCTAGTCCAATTCTGTCAGGAAGAAGATCTAACAATAGCAAATACCTGGTTTAAACTTCCACCAAGAAGACTGTACACTTGGAAATCGCCTCAAGATAACCAACATAATATTGTCAGAAATCAAATTGATTATATACTGATAAATAAAAGATTCCACAGTAGTATGAAGAGTGCAAAGACTTATCCTGGAGCAGATATCTCATCAGACCACAATCCCATAGTTGCAGAAGTATGTCTTAGATTAAAATCAGCTAAAAAATCACAAAAGAAGAAAAAGAAAATTGATGTAGAAAAACTGAAAGACCCGAACATAAATAAAAGTGCCAAGACACAGCTTAACCTGCGATTACAACAGATTAACATAGAAGAAAATAAAAGTGTGGAATCTCTTTGGAATAGCTTAAAGAATGCCATCGTAACAACAAGTATTGAAGAAGTAGGTTATGTGAATAATATAAAACAGGAATGGATGACAGATGAGATTCTTTCTCTTATTGATACAAGAAGAATGTACAAAAACAAAGACCTTCCCAGGTATACAGAAACACAACATCATGAAGAAAAAATAAAAGAAGCCAAGGAAAATTGGATGAAAAATTTATGTACTGAAATTGAACTGCTTCAGAAGAAACATGATAATTTCAATCTGTATAAGAAAATCAACGAATGTTTCCGGAAAACTGAGGAAAAAGCAAATAGTGTCTCTAAGAGACGAAAATGGAAAAAACAGTTCTAGAAGAAGAGAATAAAGCACAGATTTGGATAAAATATGTAACAGAACTTTTCAATGATACTAGACAGAAGCCTATAAATATAAAAGATAGCATTCAAGGACCAGCAATCATGAAATGCGAAATAGAAAATGCTATACGAACAAGTAAAACAGGAAAAGCCAGTGGACCAGATGGTGTGCAAACAGAATTTTTAAAATTAATAGAACCAGATAACATCAAACTTCTTGAAAAACTATTTAATAAAATATATGAAAGTGATGAATTTCCATCCGATTGGCTCAAATCTACATTTATCACTGTCCCAAAGAAACCCAAAGCGAATTCCTCTGGTGACTTCCGACTTATTAGTCTAATGAGCCAAACATTAAAAATATTTTTGAAAGTAATTCAGAATCACATTTATAGAAAAAGTGAAGAAACTCTAAGTGAAACACAATTCGGCTTTCGGAATGGTTTTGGTACTATAGAGGCCCTTTTCTGTACCCAAATATTGATACAAAAATGCATAGAAAAATAGAAATCTGTCTGTGTTTCATAGATTTTGAAAAAGCATTCGACAAAGTCAGACACACCAACTTAATAGAAATCCTTCAACAAATAAGGCTAGACGAACAAGACATAAGACTAATAACAAATCTGTATTGGAATCAGTCAGCTACCGTTCAATTAGACAACATTACCACCAGTGATATTAATATCAAAAGAGGAGTGAGACAAGGATGTGTGCTCTCACCACTCCTGTTCAACATATATGCAGAGGTAATCTTTAAAAAAGCATTGGAAGAATGTCCAGAGGGAATCACAATAAATGGAAAGATTGTTAACAACCTACGACATGCAGATGACACCGTGCTAATTGCAGATAACATTATGGATCTCCAAAAACTCGTTGACAGTGTATACATAGAAAGCCAAAGAATGGGAATAAATATAAACATCAACAAGACAAAATACATGATCATCAGCAAACATCCAGCCTCATCAATGAAACTGACATTCAATGGGAAAAATATTGATCAAGTGTCAAGATATAAATATCTTGGTTGCTGGCTTAATGAACGGTGGGATCCAGAAATAGATATAAAGACAAGGATTGAAGTTGCACGGCAGTCCTTCATGAAAATGAGAACACTATTCTGCAATAAAGACCTAAACATGGAAGTCAGATGCCGAATGCTGAAATGTTACGTGTGGTCTATTCTGCTCTATGGAGTTGAAACATGGACATTGAAGGCGACAACCATCAAGAAAATCGAAGCCTTTGGGATGTGGCTATACATAAGAATGCTAAAGATATCATGGACAGAAAAAATTACCAATGAAGATGTCTTAAAATCCATTGGGCAAAGCTAAACATCTTGTACAAATAATCAAGAAACGAAAAACATCATATCTTGGACACATCATGAGAAACAGCAAATACCAACTTCTACAAACTATTTTGGTAGAAAGAATTGATGGCAAAGGAACTAGAGGAAGAAAAAGAATATCATGGTTTGACAACATCAAGACGTGGACAGGAAAGAGCAGTGCACAACTGCTCAGATTAGCACAAGAGCGCAGTTTGTTCGCCAAGATGGTCGCTGACCTTCGATAGAAGATAGCACAATAAGAAGAAGAATGGTGAATTAAGTTTCATTTACCGTCTTTTTAATTAGTTCGTTATTTGCTTGCCTGCACAGTTCTATTTCTGAATTATCACTTAATTTCGATAGAAATGTTGCAAATAAGACACAAATAGATTTTTCAGCAGCTTGAATCAGAGTAAATTCCTGGTTATGAATATCTTTTTTTTTTTATAAATCTCGCTTCAGCTTTTTTGTATAACAAAATAACTTCAGATATTTCTCAGTATCATTTCATTTTGTATGCCTATAATTGTAAGATATTGGGATGTGTTTCCATCCTCTTGTAAAAATTTGACCTTCACCTGGGGAGAAGCATTGCAACTCCTGTTTTAAGTTGACTTTTGGATTTTAATTAAAAGTTTTGCAATTAATATTACAATTATAAAAATCTTCTAAATATCAGGCTTTCATTTGCTGTTTTTGTTGGAATCAAATCAAATTTACCAAGTTGATACAACTTTGTTGTTCTAGTGAAACAATTTGCAACAGCACACACACACACACACACACTTAGTGAAACAGTGGTTGGAGAGGTGGAAGTTAGTCAAAGTTTGGGAAATTATATTAAATTTTGGATGCACCAAGGATATACTCGTTGGGTTTGATTTTTTGTTTGAATCGGTGGAATTTTTAGAGAAATTTATAAAAATGATTAAAAGTTAATTCCATAAGTCTGTATCAAAATTCAATTAATTTGTAGGATCACTATTAAAAATGCATCCATCAGTCTCTATTTTTGTTTCAGTCGCACCACCTAGAGTGTGTATGTACATCAAAAACGGGGGAGTTTTATTTTTTGACGAACACACGCAGTCCAATTTTTGGAAAAATACGGCCCGAAAGATACCTGGGCAGAGTTTCTGCGAATGACTAAAATTGTTTTGAAGAAATCACGTTGGTTCTCATGGAAACATCAATGGAAAATTCAACTCTCACAAAAATATTGTATTGCACGTAAAGACGTATAACGGACGTTAAGCACTAAACGCAATTTTTAATTTAATTTAAAGGACAAATGTGATTGATTTGACCGCTGTGAGATTCTTCAAACGACGCGATGAGCGAAGTTTCTTTGTATATCGTAATACCTTTGTCATAGAAGGTATTTTCGGTTTTATTTATTTTTAATCATGACTGCAGTAGTTTAAAATTATTTAATGAAACTGACTCATTTAAAATCCCTCCAAAAATATAAAGGTCTTGCTACACAGTTTTGTAATAGTTGCGTTTTTCCACGTTTTGGACATGAACCGCCCCGCTCACTGAGAAGAAAACCATAGATGTGATGGAGCGTGTAAAGTTCTGATATACTTGGGGGATTACATATGCGTATGTTGGGAGGTAGGAGGGACACATAACTCGCAATTTCTCATGCTGGGTTTTATGCTGCTTGGATTAGGATCTCCCCCGCTCATCCTCATACCGGTGAGACTATTTTAGTTTAGGTGAAAGTGTAAAACTGTTCAATGACTTGCAGAGCGGGCGCCATGCACAGGCACGATGTCAGTAAATGATTGAGCCATCCGTTTATCTAACGTTTTGTCTCCTTGTCGTATCATGGAGTAAGCATCTTTGCAATTAACGTGTTAAGTCAGCCAAGAATTATCAATATTATTTAATACAATGACTTGCAATTTTATAATAAAATTATCATAAAATATTTGCGTAATAGCAACTTTACATATGATAAATATATAGTGATTGGTAAACAGAATTCATTTTATATCCATCTTAATTTTTTCAACATTCTGCACAATCTACTAAGTGTTAACTGTGAAGTATTTTCTAGCATATTCATTCATCAAAGAAGTTTCTATAAAAGTTGACGCGGTCAGTTCACGAAGAAAATGCTCAGTATGTAATGAAATGCAGTCGATATGTAGGCTACATGGATGAAAGCTAGTATATAGAAGCCGACTCCGAACTTTAGAAAAGTGTCAAATACCTGGACTGAATTACAAGGTTAGTCGTCTAACATACCCATTTTTGGACTATTAGAAACGGTTGCATTCGTACTTAGTGTATTGTATGCATCTTATTATAATACACCGTAAATAACGTCTTCCAAATTACGCCGCTGAATCACACTGAGATAATTATGCACCAGTTGCAATAAGAAGAAGCGAATCAACATTCTTACATCATATTCTGAGATTTGAATATTCTTCTCCTATTTTCTTTGTATGTTATCAGTTCCTTTCACGGAGTCGAATTCAAACATTTTAAGCTACGTTGACTTTTGATCACAAATAATTCTAATGCACACACTTAAATTTTTATCGTAGAAATTATTCTTAATTTCAGATACCTGGCATTCTTTACCTTTATAATTATTTTCCATACACATTGTGGGAAAAAGTAATGCAACTAATTCAACATCCTATCACCTTCACTCCCCCTATAAACTCCCCCCCCGCAGTCTTGTATTTACAATCCTTACCGACTTTTTTTCTTATTCACATTAAACTCATTTGGTAGCATTCACAGAGTTAATCGGCGATATTTTGATGCTAGACTGTGAACTTTGTTTTCCATTTAGGGGATGCAGTTCTTTTACTTCAGAATAGTCAGCCATGTCTACTTTACCTTCTTTAAAATACTATTTTTTTTCTCCCCGAAACGTTTGTGATCCTGAATGACCCTGATCTCTGTAAGCTGTTAGTATTTTTCCACGTGATTCAATTAGACGTTTTGCCAGTGTTAAATAAAACATGATGTTGATCCATTCATTGCTTTCACCAGGGCGGCCTTCTCTATAAAGTGGCCCGGGTGCAAGAGACCTTTTGGGGCCTAAAATATTTCTCAAAGGTAAAAATTAAAGGATTCGAAATAAACGTATTGTAAAACCTCTTACCTGCAAATGATTTTGGCACAGGAAAACAAAACATATTTTCGAACTATAAAAGGTTAACACAACGTTTACTGAACACTAAATAATTAAAATAAATAAATATTTAACACAAACAAAAGTAACCTGATTCACCATCTAGCGCACAAAAACTATTTACAATTAATTATTGTTTAAAGTAATAAAAAAATTAATTTAAGCACATAAAAAAATGGGTTTACTATTTAGGGACCTAGTTTACTAACACGTATATTGCTTAATATGTATTTATTTAAATATGCGATTTTTTTTGCTATGCCATTAATCATTTCCGAAAAATTACAATTTTTGGCAATTTCCTTTTCGATGCTTAATATAGCAAGTGCATTTAAGCATTCTTCGCACATACTTGACCGAAGATAATTCTTTATCAATTTTAATTTGCTAAAAGAACTCTGCACTTGCTATAGTAACTGGTAACGTAAAGAAAATTTTCAACACAGTTAGCACATTTGGAAATAGTTCATTATATCTATTATTTAATATATATTGCAATATGTCTTGCGCGTTATTTACATTTTTTGGTCCAAGATCAATTCTTGTAACAAATCAATTTCCTGGATTAAGTCTTCATTTACATCTTTACTGTAATATTTTACAAAATCCCTTGAGCGGTTTTCTAGTTAATTTTTTTCTAATGTTTTTATACCAGTGATCAATTTAAAATAAAAAATAATGGGTATATTTTAAAATCTCTCTATTTGTACAATAACAGTATCAATTACAACGTTGAAAAAGTGACATCTAAATTCCTCTACCGGGTTTAGTAAAACTTCATCTTCTGCTAGTTCGGAAAATAATCTTTTTACTTTTTCGAATTGTTTTTTCAGGGAAGGCTTCGGAAATATTCAAGTTTCGTGCTATCATTTTGCGTCATCTAAAAATGTGTTAAATTTTTATCATAAATTTTGGATTTAATTTTATTGAATAAATTAAAAGCAGAGTCAAGAACAATTGTTTTTGCTTGAAATAGTTTGTTGCTACTATTAATTTTTGACAATATTGTAAACCACACCGATAAACTTAAAATAAATGGCATTTCTTGTAATGAAGCTAGTAGACTTTTAGCTTCGGATACTGCTGTGTTATCGTTAATTGCATCAATAAATTCTTCTAAGGCATAAGTTTGTTCAAACTGCGTATACACAGCTTTGACTGCGACTACTTTGGCTTCCCATCGACTATCACATAATGGTTTAAGCGTAATATTAAATGCTTTTGTATAATTTCCCACCTTTTTGTAGATGCAGAAAATATGCAGTATAAACGTTGCAATATTCCGAAAAATGTTTTACAAAATATAATACTGGAAGCAGCGTCTCAAATTAAAAGAATAAGCAAGGTACATAAATTGCATGAGGATTTAAACTAATTATTCTAGATTGTACGCCTTTATATGTTCCCTTCATATTGCTACCGCTATCATATGCTTGCCCTCTACAATTCATAATATCTAAATAAAGCTCACCTATTCCTTTTAAAAGCGAATTTGCTAGTCCTTCACCAGTCACATCTGTTACTTCAATAAATTCTATAAATGAGTCATTTATAATTAATTTCTTGTCTACAAAATTTACACATCTAATAATTATTGAAGTTTGTTTCTTGTGAGAAATATCAGGAGTACAATCCATTTGGATACTGTAATATATGACTGCTTTTATATCGCCTTTAATTTTATTAAGGACTTCATTACCTAATGCAGCAATAATTTCCTCTAGAAATCATGTGCCAAATGAAGCACAATTCTTTTCTTCGTATTTTTAATTCTGTTTACATGATCCATTAGCACAGGGTCATATTTATTTAATAATTCTATTAAACGTAAAATATTTCCATTATTCAGCGTTCCTATTGTTTCATGGGATCCTCGAAATGACAGATTATTACTTGCTAAAAATAGAATTACATCTACAATTCTTTGGAATGGTAATTTTAGATGTTCATTTTCTTTATTTATATTAATTTGATTTGTTCTGTCAATAGTCGAACATAAATTAAGCCTTTTTTATAATTCTTGCCAAGCAATAAAAGAATTAAAGTGACCAACAGAAAGCTCATGATCTCGAATTACAAATGACAGTTTCTCCATTTATTAAAACCGTATATAAATCGTCTAGAGTGATCTTTTCCTCTTCTTTTGGAAAATAGTACACAACAAAAGCAAAATACTGAGTCTTGAGCTTTTGAGAAAACTAACCAGCTGCGAAGCTGAGTTTCACCATTTGGCATTTTTTAAAAATAGTACGATGTAGAAAATGATCTACCTTCAACATTCTTAACGAATGGGTCTTGATGTTGTTTAAGTCCGGTTTTAACACAAAATAATCCAACTTTATTAGTTATAATATTTGGCCACAAACCTGGATCATTTATATTCACTTGATCACCATCGTTATTATTGTTTATATTGTTATTTGCTTTATCTAAAACGTTTTGTTTAATCAGACGGGTCTTTTTAGACGAATCCCACAGTTTCTACATTTTCGTTGAAACGTTCTGTAGCTTGTTTGGAGTTTTCTTCTTCAGTTATAGCAATTTTGTTCAGATTTATTTTGTAGCCATGAAAACAAATCTACTTGTGACTTTTTGAGATTTTGCTTTTTCTTTTCTGCTGATTTCCTTTTTTGACACCCAGAGGGATACTTTCTTGGCATGGACATTATGGGTTAGGCTTTGCCTGTCGAATAAGTAAATAATTTTAAATATTTTTATCCCATGAATTAACAAAAAGTTAAATATGTACATACTTTTTACAATATTCTAAAATTTTAGAAACACTCAAGGAATGTGTATTTTTTCGTTTGTTTACTTCATTACATCAGTTTCACCCTTATCTATCACTATGAACTGAGTTGAAATTAACGTAGTTGAGATCTAATCACCTGCAGACAACACTTCATAATCCTGAATATTGATAATATATTTCACATAGCTTTAAAAATAACTTACCGTATTTACTGGAATATAACTGTTCCTCGCGTATAACTCGCACCCCTGATTTTACTTTGCGAAAAAAAGAAACAGAAAGAAAAAGTTTAATCACGTTCACCTCATGGCAAACCACGCCCTCCATAGCCAATACATCTGCAGACGCAAGTAAAAGCAGGTCGTTTTATTATATCACTGAATAAGTTACAAACATTTGCAGTCTGTGTAATATATTTCTCAACAAATAACGCAATTAGAGACAGCTGGGGTAAAAATGGCAAACTAATGAATCGCATGTCCCTTTCCCCCAAAACTGTGCTATTTAGCTGCAAGCAAAACCATATGCTGCACTGGCAAACACTAAAAACTAGATGTGTGGGAGTCTGTTCCCCCAGCTCAAATGCAGAGCAACAATAAAAACCAACAGAAAGTGTTAAAATTCGTAAACCTGTTAAAGCTAGGAAATATATAGTGAATATTGTTATGGCATTTTCAAATATTGAATTTGGTTGAAGAGAATTAGCATTTCAATTCAAAAATTGTCTGCTGACTTTTATCTTTGACTCGCGCGATCTTTTGTTAACACCGCACCAATCATATGCCCATATCTTTACTGGTCTAGTACCATGGCTGTCTGTTCATTAATCATTCGTGAAGGATTGTTCATTAAGTATTTTACGTGTTACTTTATTATTTAATGACTGTGCCACAGGTTCCACTAAAAATTAAAAATAAGTGTTTTAAGTCTTGTAAATTACTGCTAATTTTTGCTTGAAATAATGGGAAAGCAGATGGTGCTATTTGGGTAGGATGCACATAAGGAAACTGCTCTCTAGGCAGGAAATAGCAACTGCAATATATGAGGGGATTTTACGAAAAAAACTGAAAACTTTAGTTTCCGAAAATTTGCTTTTATATCTTTTAAGGTAAACATATTAATTGACAATAAATACTTCTATCCATATTTTAATGACTTACGATTTAATAAAATACAAATACACTTTAGAAAACGGATCAAACTTCGCACTGTCTCCTAAAATAAGGAGTGGCCTTAGCAATGCAATACAATACAATTCGTTATCTGTATTGTGAAAGTTAGTAATGAACACTTAAACTTCGTCTCTTTCCCTTTAATAAATTATGTTAACTGAACTGAGTTGCGAACTGACGACTTCATTTAAATATCGCACTATCGACACCAATTCGTGACATGTTTCTCCGAATGGAAGCAGTTTAGTTTTCTTGCTGCGTCGTAAGAACATAAAGTTTATTAGGTAATGAAAGCGCTTTCCTTTGGATCGAAATATCATGCGATCAGTATCCACACCTTACTTTTTCTGCCCCTACCTTAAAGAGTTTCTAATCTCCTACAGCAGAATTCCGCCTGGAAGTTTCACAGTACGATTTTTGTATTATGTAATTGAGTATTGAAAATTATGTGCTGGTTCACCTCATTTTAGATTGTGGCAGTTGAGACCAGTTAGGAAAAGAAACATTTATATGTCACCACCTCTTAAAACCAAATAGATAAACTAGGAATCTAAGTGATTATCCACGTCTGCTGAGGAGAAATTATTTTGTTCGCTAATTATTACTGAAAAAATTCGCAATGTCGATCATAGACTTGGTAATACCGCAAAGAAAAACCTTTTAATTTTTTATATTATTTCTTGAAAATTTTCCGTGCTACTCCTCTAAATAAATATTAATTGTCATGGCTATTTTGCCTATTTTTGTTTTTAAGTATCCCTTTTATGATGTCATTGGCTTTTTACTTAATTTTAGGACATTATTGATGTTTTAAAGGCATAAATATACGAAGAATATAAGGAAGGAATAATTTTGGACATACCTTTTGTAGGATGTTATGGTTGTCATAGGACTGAAAGAGAGGGGGGGGGGTTGGAATTGTGGAGATAGAGAGATGTGGGAGAATTGCGGGTAAAATGCAAGGTATGTGAAATTTAATACCAGGATTTTAAGGATGAGAGATGAATTCTTTGGGAAGGAGGAGAAAGATATTTTGGTGGGGGGGGGGAATGATAAAATATGATGAAACAAGATTAGGGGTGGGAGTAAGGGGGTGCGAGCAATTTCGACTGTGTCGTATTCGGAGCTCGTGGGAAAAGTGGAGGCTATGTCATGTCGGCTTCGTGTTTTTGTCTTGGGTGTATCCGTGTGGTTTTCTATTGGTTGTTTGGTCGTTTACTATTTTTCATTTTTGTTTTCGTTTACACAAGCTGATTTCTGCATCAAAATCTTGCATACGTACTTTAAAATCTTCGTGGCTACACGTTCATTCTTATTCATTGAAATTATAATTAAATGTTATCTAAAGCATACGTTTTCGTACTTTCTAAGTAGAAAATGCATTTTTAAGTAAGGGTTTCAGTTTCTCGACATTTCTAAAGCATTTAAAGTCTAGCACAGAGGTTTGCTCAGTAAACCATTTTCGGTTTTCTCTTCTGCCTTTTACAACTGGTTGATACCATCTACTCCCTGGTGACTCATTACCTCTCAGAATAGTTTTTTTTTCCTCAGTATGTTTTGCATCCAACGCATAGGTACCTCGTTACTCCGTACTCTCACCTGTTCTCTCCCTCATGTATGTTAAATGACTTTGCCATTATTGACTTGAAATGCATATGTATAAATATGCTGATGAGAGTATACCCTTCACTCTTCCCTTATTAGACAAATCTTATAGCGGTAAATCATTTGAAAATAGCAAAGCAAATAACATCAATAACAAATGGCATAATTTATAATCTGCCAATTTTTCCAATATACAATCCTATATATCTCAGTCAAAATATCTCATGTGACTTCCCAGTTTCTTTCGGTAGCACTCAAATATCAAAACCTGCTCTTGGACTGATCTGAACCTCCAGCCTTTTCTAGCATTAACACACATCAACTATAGCCTTTGCAACTGCAAAACACTACTTTTTTACTCAAGCCACTACTTTTCACCTATATAATTGTTTAAACTGCACAAATATTAAATAAGTTTAAACTTGGAATACTGCTAATATATGGTGGGGTGGTGCAATCAGTCTCATTAGCATTTGTTTGTGATTTTCAGACGGTTGTAGTTTGATTATTTGATGAATCTTTCAGCATAGCATTGGCGATGAATGTACAGCTACTTTCAAGGTCGATGCTGCATTAAATTGCCGACTGACAATTTAATATGACTGAAAGTATTTAATTCCTGTTTTTCAAAACTGGAATGTCATGAAACTCGCTGCCGTTGCTCAGCATCTGTTTACCATTCGTCCCTCAGTTCATTGAATCAATTTCTCCTTTTCTTTCATTCTATGCATCACTGTTCTTTAGAACTGCCTGACTCACCGTCTTGTACATCTTCAGCTATAGTTGACCTCTTTAATAACCAAAAAGAATGTATTTAAAAACCACACTGGACTCGGTTAAAATAACTGACGCAATAGTTTGTGTGGTTAAAGATTTTGTTAATGTTTATTTTTCAGAATGATAGTTCAAGTTATTAAGAAACATAAGTCATTGAAGAAAATGCTTTACGAAGGCTATACAATATAGCATGTATGTTATAAGTTTAGCTATAAACTGCTGTTCTCTAAACGATAATAATTTGAACACATTTCATTAACTTGCATTGATCAGAAGCCTTGTTAAATAACTACACATTAAACAATTCATAGGAGCTGATTGTTCTTTCGTAATTACAATAATTGCAGATGGATATTGTTAATGGCAGTAAAGTGCAACGTAGTCGGTATTTCCAGATGAAACGATTTGACTGATTTTTATGAATAAATGGAAGGTCAAATACATGGTTATCAGACAATCGCTACAACATGAGATATTTACGGTTGTTGATTTAGTTTGATGAATTTTAGTTCTGAAAAAAAATTCTTTAATGTTTTGACCCTGATTCCAAACAGATCAACTCTCAGGCATTGGAAACGGGTTGTTTAGAATTTTTCTCTTGTATACTTACCAGGAAATGGATACTTACTTTGTAAATTGTCTATGTGACACTCTCACTCAGATAACATCCAGTTTTTCTTCCCACAGAGTACAAAGTAAACCGAGTGCAAAGTAAACCAGTGGCTTTTTTTTTGCGTAGCCAAAAAAGGCCTTAATCTTCTTTATTTTTAGGGAAGCCAGCTTTCGTCTGTATAGTGCGAAGGAAATTCTTACTCGAGTATGAAATATTCTGACAAACGAGTGAAGAGTGCAAAAGCAGGCTTTTAACACTGCAATTGGCATGCGATTAAATAATTAAGTCAAATCAAGCAGAACTTCCGCAGTATTAACTAAGGCTTGTTTAGCATACAATATTAAAACTCTCCTAGTTTTCTCGGAGAGTTTTAATATTGTATGAGTTTTAATATACTATTCTCACCAATTCTTGATCTAGTATTGTAAGCACTGCATCACTCGGCCTCAAGGTTCTTGAACTAATATCGTTCTAACTTTTAGCACTAAAGAAGATAGTTTTCTTTTTTTGTTTCACAGAGCCTTCGATTTCACGTTTCACAGTTGTTGGGACAAATCGAAATTGTATCAGGTGAGTTTTGACGGAAATTTTGATTTCTGGGATTGCGGAACTTACCGAGTTTTGCGTAACAAATTAAACATGGAGGTGAGTGAAGCAGCAGATGCAATGTGCATCAACTGATGTGATATGAACATATCAAGTTTTACTTTCTTTATTGATTATACTTTTCCTAAAAGCAACATCTGAAAATCACGTTATCCAATCTTTATATGGAATGGATCACGAGTAAGGCTTACTTGTGGATTTCTTGAGGGTTTAGTTCTTTAGCTTTTCCTTCTATGTTTTGTGTATATTTATTTTTTTAAAAATATTTTCACTCATCTAGTCCATTATCTATTTCACTTTCTCATGTTTGATACTCGTTTCTCAAAGCAAGCACATACGATTAATTTATTTGCACACACCAAAAATCTCCTCTCGTCGCTTTAAACTCAGCCCATTTTCAGAAGCAAACAGGCAGAATGTTGTGGAGAAATTAATTTGCGCAAATTTAAGTAGATGCAATTCAAAGGAATTTGATATGAAGTCTGTTATGATTCATCACATGTTAAGTTTCGTGAATGCCATTCTTAATGGAAAATTCAAGCGAAGCTTTCGAAATGTTGCAAACAATTTGATACTAATGAAAAACCATTTCAGATTACATAAACTAAAAACGTTTTTCGGCTTGATGTCGTCATCCGGAAAAAAGAGTGCTATTGCAAAAATGGTGGTCAGTGGAATATCAGGTCTTATTTCTTTGTATAGACGAACTTCGGGTAATAAGGAATTACCTCGGTTTCTTGCCTATAAAGCGTCGCAGCCTACCGACGTAAAGTGGAACTATTAACTTCTTTACCCTCCCACCCACCCTCTACGCTTGCGAGGAATTAATATTGTCGGAGCTGTCGTATTGAGTAGATATTCTTTTTATTTACGTCCGTATTTTGCAACTTTTTTTGCTGGTAAGTTTTTCATCTTTGATATCCATGACAGTATTTTCCCCATAACCTCAATGGAATGGCTATCTATACACCAAAGAGTGAATTTGATTTCATTTTAGTTTTACTACGTTTCTTTTGGAACTCGGTTCGTGGCAACACGCAATTTTAAATTTTCGGCTGTCGTATTAAGGTGTAGTTAGACTTCAGCTCAGTGCATGTAGTGTGAGTCGTGGTCCGCATAGTGCAAGTGCTGGTGTGTGACTTTTGAAGGTATGCTTTAGTTAATTTTTTTAGGATTTTTTTTTTTTTTGTCAGTTATACTTTATGAAAACAAACAGCTCATTGTTTCGGGTGGAAGAAAGGTGCTCCATATTAACTCAAATGTGTTTTTGAAAGTGTTTATATAAAAAAAAAGGAATGCATTCGAGATAAAGGAAATAAGTCAAACGCAATTCAGGTAATCTCTCCATTCTGGGTGGAGAGAATCTTAGCGAGGAGAGATTGCTTTCCTTTAATAGTTTTAAGTTGCAAAATCAAAACTAATGCAGAATACGATGCTTATTTTTGATTCCTGTATTAACCTGCATTCTTACTGAAGCCATTTGTTACCAGCACAGCATCATTGTCATTTTTATTATTCTTCCTTCCCAATAACGAAGTTGGGAACTAATAGTAGAAGGTATGTGTAATATTAATCATTCTTCTCCGTTCAAGAAATGTGCTTTTTATGTTACTTTTGGCGCAGACAAGTGGCTGCGCCTAAAGCTCAAGATGTTTGGTTTGTTGGCCACTTCCACTGATCAAATGAATGTTTTATTAGGAAGACCTTGCAATGCAGTAGTTCATGCGTGCATATTTTCTACTTGTACAGTGACCTGCGAAAAATCTTTCTCACTTTAAAAGTGTTAACTGTAATGTATTTAAATTTTATTTAATATGCGAACTTGTTGTTCTTGATATTAGAATTTTTCTTGTGGCTGTTGAAAGGAAGGCCGGGGGATGTGTGTATCAAAATCTCTACGGTGCTTTATTCCTTGTTTCGCTATTCGGGTATCTTTCTTGTTTGTGTGTGGGGGAGGGGGGGGGAGAAGGGTAAATGCTATTAACATTCCTTTTTTATCCCTTGCTCATTGAGTGCATTGAAAATTTTCCTTGTTTAAATTATCGGTAATTTGAAACTGGATTAAAAATTACATTGGCACCTGCAGACACTTGAATGGTAGCGAGTAGTAAAGCGTTTCCCTATGCTAATCCAAATGAAATATTTTTAAAAAAATCATTGTTCTATTCATAACAAGATTTCTTTGTTTCGATAACGAATAGGTTTTCTGTTTTGGCAGTGAAATTCTTTAGCCCTGCATGCCGCTTTTTACAATACATCTTAATCGTCTTCAAATTTAAAAGAAACCAAAAGGAAGAAAACAACGCTGATCGCCTTTTTTATTTTAGAAATACCTGGATGAATTTAGAATACCGTATGCCATTTTTAATGCTAATATGATAAAAGACGAAAATAACACAAGCAGTAATAACACTGGCATAAACATCTGTCGATTAGGTGTAGTTCCCGTCATACGTCTGTCCGAAAGCAATGAATAAAATTGACTGAAGTATCATATTCAGCGCTTTAGTCTGAAGTATGACTGACATTTCATCATTTATTTTGTATTGTTTTACGATCCACTTTTACTGAGATCTGTGATAGTTCTGCTCGATAGTAACCCTTCATTCTACTCGACTGAAGACAAATCCCCAGCCAATATTTTGTGTAGCTGTTGATAAAATGCGTCGTTAAGGCTGGATTCGAATTTTGTTTTTATTTTTAACACTTTCATAGAAACCTAACATTCTAAACATGGGTTTATCTAAATTATTTTCAATTACGTATAATTACATGCTTGAATACGTATTGTACTATCTCTTATTTTACGTACTTTAAAGAAATTCAAACGTTTGGTCAGGTGAGTCCCCGGGCTTTTCTATGTTGCTGTCTTTCGAGATTTGAATGTTTTAATACTCGTACCTTTTGAATTTACTGCTGCCCCAGCACAACTCGTTCTTCAAGTGACAGAAGTCAGAATTTTAAACATTTAAAATTCGGATTAATGATGAAACTACCGTCTAGTTGTATGGTTTCGCGAAATTCATGTATGGCGCACAGTTTATTATCCTTTAAATGCAGATAAATGCTTCACTGCGATTGTAACACGACGACGGGCTTCCTCCCCTCCCAATTCTGAATGACTATTTCTGAATAGTCATTCAGAAATAGAGTATGGGACATTTAATTATTTAAATACAGTAAATAGCGAAATTTTGCGGAGTACGTTTAATAGAAGGAACTATCATCTGAGGAGGAAGTTCATTTTGTCGAAATACGCTGTACGGTGGTGAAAGTGTAAAACTGTTCAATGACTTGCAGAGTGGGCGCCATGCACAGGCACGATGTCAACTCTGCACAGCGCTGACTCGAAACCAAGTTTTGAGCTGGCCAATAGCAATGCTGGACAGAAGAGGTCATACGATTTTTCCCAGACCACCACGGATAATACCCAGCTTCTCTTGATTCACACTGATGAACTTGATGGAAAGAAAACAGATGCTTAATTCCAGAAATGGAGAAAAAGACATCGAAAATATAAATTTCCCCACTTCAGAATGATTTCTTCAGCCCTATCATTTTTTCAGAGTAGCCGGTTTAGTCATGGGATGTCGCTTGCCCGTGGACTTTATGAAGAAGAGATTAGCATTCGATGTCGTTCTGTGTGACATCTGACACCTTCTTCCGAGCCAGCTTTCGACTCTGTTCGATAGTTGAACACTGTTCGTGAAATGCAAGACATGTCAGCAAGATACACTCCTTACTGATTGCTAGTGGTTTCCAGTGTTGAACCAGAACTGCAGCGTTTTATTCTTTATTCCAAAGTAATTCCAAGTGCCTCAATGCCATATTCTCGGACAAATCGATGTTATCGGAATCGATCACAAATAGGTCAGTCACCACACTGACTACTGAAAGTGTAGGCAGGTGTTCCTACAAATGACACTTATTCTTATTTTCAGACCATCTCTGTTAAGTAACTAACTTGGTTGTCAAAACGTGATCTTTTTTTTTATCTTCGCCGAGTATTGCATATTCATCAGTACTGATGGCGTCATGACGGAGTTTTCATTTTAGTATGACTAATTTTAATACCTACTACGTTTGAGACATTTTCGGTGTATTAAAATCAAAACGCAATTGCACTATATACAAGTGAAATAGATAATGACTACATCATTATCTATTTCAAATATCAAAACTATTCAAATTATACCAAACCCATCGCTAATTTTGCTGAGGATCAGACAAGTGATGTTTATAGAAGCGAAGTGGGATAGGATAGCATATTCTGTAAACACTCGCGTACCGGATGATATGTGGTATCATCTAGCATTAGTGGCTTCGTAGTTCTAAATGCAGTAACTATTTCTGACTTGAGTATGTTCGTTGTCAAGCAATTAAAACAGACTGGAAATTAAGGATGGGAAAATAGTTGAAGGCGTCGTGAAATGAAGTACTTATTTTGAAATCCACGACATTTTCTTCTGCCATTATAAAGTTGGAACTCCTGTTTGCATTAATAAAGGAAACCTGCTTTCAGATACACCCCATGTCTTAAAGGAAATCAAAAATAAGATTACTTGTATTAAAATGTGATTTCATGTAGAGTTTGATTTTCTACTTTTAATTAATCTACATCAGATAAAATGGGCAAAAAGTAATTTCTGATAATCAAAAGCTTACGTTAAAGTAAGACACCGCACTATCCCAAAACACTGTTAATAGTTATGGCCAGTGAAATCTTCAATGTCTCCTGATCTAAGACTTTCCCTTTGTGTCAAACACTTGTATATTTTCTGTAAGATTTAAAGCAATACCCATGTGATCCGTAATTTTGTATAGCGCTTCTCAGTCAATTTTCTTTTGTACCTCTTTTGAATTTTTTTCAAAGCATGATATAGACTGCACATTGTGCGCCGATTCTCCTTGCTGGTCATTAACCTTATCGAGGATATTAATCAACACAAGAGAAAGCAATGTAGATGACAAGGTATCATTATCAAGTATAAACTTCTCCAAATCACCAAATGTAGTCCTCGCACATCATTTTACATAAATATTATTATTCATAACTATTTTCGTCCTTTTCTTGCATATCTTTTTCAAAATTTTCAAGACTTTTCTATTTCGACTCAAACGCGTTTTCTATATTCAGAAAAGACATAAATATGCTCTCTTCCCTTAAAAGGGAAATCAACAGCTGGTCTCCCTTTTCTAAAAATCAAACTCTTATTCTTTAGACCTTTCTCTATTTCATTCCTTATTCTTGTAGCCAATAGTTATCGATCATATCTTTCCACAGTGACCGTTTTTCCTGTATCGATATTATATTACCTTACTCGAGATTAGTCAGCAGAATAGATAAACTGTTTTAACTCGAATCGATTTTGCTGGAGAGAGATTCCTTCTGATGAAGAAAGCAGTATGGTTCGCTAAATTGCACTGACTGCAAGCTGATTAATATATAAACGTTCCAATGAGCGTACAAGACTAATAAACTTTAAAGGAGTAATGCCATTAGGTGTGCATATCACTTGTCGATTTTCATCGATAGACGTTATTCGGTTCGACTCAAACTCTAGAATTTTCAATGGACACATCGCATCATTTAACTATGAAGGTAAAGGCCCGTAAGGTGGTTTAGCTAAAAATCGATATACTCAACAACATCGACATATTCACTAATTGGGTACATCAGTTGAATTCAGAACAGAAATACTTTTTTAAAAATCTTGAAATAATATGTTTGCGAAGGATAACATCCATCGGATCATTCTTCTACACGGAACTGTAGGAAGACTGCATGAAAGTGCTACAAAAGTTTTATCGCATATATCCGGTTATTAGGGATTGTTTGTCTTTTATATGTTTCCCATGGTTTAAAACTTATCTCCAAAATGTACTCAGCCCACTTAAAGAAGCTGTATGAAGTCGCTCCGAAGAGACGATTACGGGTGTCAGCTTTTAATTCACAAACCATTACCTTATCTCTTTCATTTCGCCAAGATGATCGCTTGAACTGAGCAGAATTCTTAGTAAGAATTCTGTTCAGTTCAAGCAGCAAAAATTCTTAGCATGTTTCAGCTGTCAACAGACGGGTAAATATCGATGATGACTTCGATTTATTGTGATTGCTTTAGATGAAAGTAAGATAGAGAAGTGAATTCATGGAAGTTTGCCCATTTTGAGAATACGAGGAGAGAAACAAGCTCCCTTTTAAAGTTTCAACGTTACTTGCGTCAGAGTTTAAATATCACTTAATTTGAAAATATGCTTTTCCAAATCAAGAATCATATTTCACTTTCAAATGGCATCTTCGGATGAAACTAAGAGGGAAAACTAAAACTAGAACCCTAAGTTCAAGAGACACTCAAGTTTGAATTTAAGAATGTCAGTGCTGCTAGCAGCCTATTCAGTCGATTTCTTTAATTTTCTGCCTAGCAACTAACTATTAGACTTTGTAGTAATCTCATTTCATATTGCCGGCATGGTTGGCCGAGTGGTTAGCGTATCCGATCTTCAGCCGAAAGGCTGCGGGTTCGAATCCAGCCTGGGCATGGATATTTGTGATTGTTTGAGAAAATACTAGTGGTGATGATTGGCGGTAGATGGCGGTGGTGTTGATGATGATGGTAGTTGTTGGTGGATTGAGTGGTGGAGATAGAGGTGTAGAGTAGGTACCCTTCTTCGATGAGTCTTTGGACTCCCTGGAGGTGTTACGTAATAACAATAATAATATTTTGGCTTGGATTAATATAAAATTTTTCATGTGTTTGAACCTAACTGCATGTACCATAAAGAAAACGGATCCCAGAGTACCGAGTCCGCCTTAAGATTTTTATCGGAACATATTTACTAATTGGGTTTACCAGTTGAATTCAGAACAGAGGTACTTTTTAAAACTTTTGATACAATAAAATGCTAATTATTATTCATGACATTTATTGTTACATCAGAATGCGGTTTCTGTAATTCAACAATGATTGTAGCAAAAATACTGTTTTGAATGTTTGTCACAGTTTTAAATACCCACAACCGATTTCATGCAATTATTTCAGTTCTATTTTATGCGCTTTCCTTACAGAGGAAATTTTTGATATGCGCTAAAGTAGAATGACTTACAATTCTGTGCCATGTTAATCGATATTTAATAAATTTAGTTTAATCCTTTATCCAAGTGTGAGCAAACAAAGTTTGCTCCTGAAAATATCTTCAGGACTGAGGTAAGGTAGTACAACACCGGGAAACCCGCAGCAAAGGTGGATCAAGCTCTCAACTCCTTGTCTCAGTATCTCCTTGCGTTTCATCTGTGGTTGCGTATGTGCATATCCATTGTCTGGCTAACAAAGTTAGTTATGATATTACTTATGTAATATCATAACTATGTTTTTGATATTACATATGTTTTTGAGGTATGTTTTTGACCCTATGTGCCGAGAACTTAGGTTCGGAGTTGAATCTTTGTGAATAATGAATTTTAAAAATATTCGCACCATTTTCAAAGAGAACAGAAAATGTAGGGAGCAGCCTGCGCAGCGATACAATTCGATATTAGATAAACTAATTCTTTATCGGCAATCGCTCCAACACAAAGAGAAGGATGACGGCCCTCCATTTCATTCTATCCCCTCATTATTTCTTCATAAACACTTCTAATCAAGTTTCTTTTGTAAACCTTCTGTCATCTAGATGATTCTTAAACTGTTCCGAGGTAATCGTGTTGGTCTTTTTCAATTTTCGTTCCATTCTTTCGTGAACATTTTTTCTAAATATTTTCTGTAAGTACAAACCACTTACAGAGAGAGATGCACACAAGTATTTTTAACACTTCGTCCACATTTCTAATTTGCCCACATATCTTAATATTTTCCATATATTTCTGGACATTGTTCCCCCTTTCTTTCACAGTTCGTCATCTTTCCTCTTCTTCCTGTGCTTGAATCCCATCTGCCAACAGTACTGATTTCTTTTCTGGTCGCTAATCATATCTTGAGAATGATTAGAGCAAAGGAGATGACACCTTCTTGTCCGTTATCAAGTACAAACCATTCAGAATTACTACACTTCGTATTCACAAAGCATTTTACATGTTCTTCTTTATAATTATTTCTTCTTTTCTCGTGCCTCTCTGTTCAAGATTGTTTTCTTGTTTGACTCCACGAAACGCTTTTTTCCAAATCCAGATAAACCAATAAATAGGACATTTTCGTTTCTGGAAAAGCTTTTTGTGAAATGAAATCGCTCTTCTTATTACATTTCTTGTTCATTCCTTTGTGCCTTTATTCCCTCCATAAAGTTTGCGCAGCGGCGACGCAATGTAGGAACTCTAATTCCTACTCCTTTTATTGAACTTCCCTCACATATTGGAATAATGATGCCTTTGCTTCATTATTCCAATATGTGAGGGAAGGTGTGTGTAATGCCTTGTGCCGAAGGAAATGTTGCACGACTTTCCTAAATGAATTGCGTGTAAACTACTTTAAGATTTCGAAAATTTCAAGTACAGTTATCATCGTGATAGCTGCAAACCGTGTATCGTGTAATCTAGTTGGAAGCTGGTATAACTTGAACAAATGCATGTTGTATTTTAGTTACGCATAAGATGAGCAACAAGTGTTATTCCGCTTTGCAAATACTGTACAAGAATTAAACAATAATTAAATATTATACTGGCCGTCATCACTTGACTGAGTTTTCATTTACAAGTATTTTTCGGTTCTTACAAGGTAACGATGAAAATGTGATTCTAGAAGAAACTGTAGTAAAACTGTGTAGAAGGGTTGGAAATTTTATGTGGCACATATCGAGTGTTAAGGGATGCTTCTCCCGTTGGGAAACACGATGTGTTGACAGCAATTTAAAAGTGTTTTAACATCCCCATGTCTGTCGTGTTTCAACGGCTGATCTCAGAAATGTAGTCCGGCTACCGAAAGCAACCCACAGAAATTCCCTTGAAGAGGATTTTGAGTGTCAGCCGCATAGTTCCCAAAGCATACACTTGACCTCATTCTTTCGCCAGGCTCACCTTAATTGAGCCAAAAAAGTCTCCACATATCGATATGATTTGATGCCAGAATTCAGTATGCAGTGCCAAACAGTTATCGATGTACATTGTGGCACTTTTTGTATTGAAACAAGTAATAAATTGAACGCACTGTCATTCTACCAATGTAGATGTTTCTGGGCAGATAGTGAGTAAATTGTATTCATTCACTCACTATATTTTATATCAACCATTGTATCTTTCCAGTAATGGCAAAACTAGGAAGTCGCTAAGAGCGGCAAAGAATAGAGGATTTTGCAATTTTTAACACACGTTTAGTATAAAAAATGATCCCTTATTGGTATAATTTTAATATATTCGTATTATGTTCTTAATGTGATCGATATTACCTTGCGAGGAAATTCTTCAGTAAATTTATGATTTTAACCATTAATATTTCTAAAACATGCCAGGGATTATTTATTATGGCCAGATTTCGCAGGGGTAGGTAAAATGTAAAGCTTTGAATTGTAAACACTAGAAATAAGATTCAGCATACCTGGCAAGATACAAACTGACGTCAAGCCATTGTCATATCCATAAATCACATATTATAGTGGAGTTATTCTACACATAGCTAAGCTCTGTCATATTTTGCGTTATATTTTGCTTGCAGTTTCAATTATCTCACATATTTTTTATTAGAGTGCGTAGTCCTATTCGAATATCAAGATGAATATTTTAGCTATTCATGACATGGCGTTTTGCCAATATTTTTGTCAACATCAATACACAAGAAAAACGCTATACAAAACATTTCCCCAATTTTCCAGAGACGCTAGTGTGAGCTATGGGCGAAATGTTGAAAGCAAATGTTTAACTTTAAAATGAGTGAGTAATACTGGAGTTAATTTCATAAGATGATTCCTTTTCTCATCCTAAAAGATGATTGATGATTCGATCATCTTATAAGGTATTCATCTTGCGTTTCTGCCTTCATTCTTCTCCTTACGCAGCTATTTATATATTTATGTATCAAATCCCACCTAAAAATTCAGATAATTATATAATAAAGCAAGATTGCGTTTCTGATTATTTCTGACGTACTGTGCTTCAGCACTCTTCTAATGGGTAATATGAAAATAATATAAAAAAGCAATTTGTTATTTATTTATTGTTTTTGTAACAAAGTTCTAAATGAAGTTAAATTAAGAAACATTTGCACACCGAATAAATTTGTAATTATGGGTCCAGTAATTATTGACTTTACACAATGAGTATTTCTGTGCTTCAGTTTTCTTCTCGTATACGTTCGTATAAAAATCATCATCATCATCATACGTATCAAGTATTTAGGCCTAGCATGGCCTGTTCCGGCCTTAGAAGTCATCGTTGAATCGTTTAAGAGGACGTCTTGGTTTTCTTTTTCCTAATGGCTTGTACTTTAAGGCTTGTTTTGGTAATCTTTCTGTTTTCATTCTTTGAACGTGTTCCATCCATTTATGTTTATATTTTTTAATTTTTTCTATTACTGGTTCTTGGTTTAATTCTTATATAATATCTTCGTTTCTTTTGTGATCAAATAGGGTATACTTTGCAGTTTTTCTCATGAACTTCATTTCTGCTATTGTTAATCTTTGTTTGTCTTTTTGTTTTATTGTCCAGATTTCGCTTCCATATACATTAAGACCAGTAAGGCTAATGTATTGTATACTTTTAGCCTGGTTTGTTTTTGAACTAGGTTTGGTTTAAATATAGAATTAATTACACCTGTTATTTTTAAATATTTTGCAATTTTTACGTTTATATATTTTTCATTTTCATATGTGATCATACATCCTAGGTAGTTAAATGAATTCACCTGTCCTAAGATCTTGTTATCTATTACTATTTTAGTTCTTAGCGGATCGTGTCCTTTAAAGGCCATAGTGTTTGATTTTTCTTTTGATATTATCATACCATAACCTTTGGCTATCTCATTTAGATCTAAAATAGCCTTCTGTAAGTTATATTTAGAATTTGTAATTATTATTTGGTCGTCGGCAAAAAGGAGAGTGTTTAATTTCACTGTAGGAGAAAGTTTAATTCCTTGATGTAAATTTTTATTCCATTTTATTATGAGAGGGGACATCCCTGTCGGCCCCTTGGTTTATCTCTCTCGTATATGATAGCTCGTGATTTAATCTTATTTGTATTTGATTATTTTCATATATACTTGTGATAGCTTTTAGGATATTATTTGGTATTTGTCTTTCTTTTAATATGTTAAATAATGTTTCTTTTAACTTTGTCAAATGCTATTTTAAAATCAATAAATGCAATATGTGTTTCCAAATTATATTCTCTTCTTTTCTCTACTATTAATTTTAGGCAAAAGGCTGGGTCTATACATGATCGACCTTTTCTAAATCCATTCTGTACCTCTAAAATAAAGTTTTTGGAATATTTCATTAGTTTGTTATTTAAGATTCTGCTATATATTTTGTAACAGGAATTCAGTATACTGATACCTCTATAGTTTTAGGGTCATCTCTATTACCTTTCTTAAAGATAGGAATCACAATTGCTTTTTTCCATTCTATTGGGGGGATACCAGTTGAATAAATTTTATTTAAAAATAATGAGTCTTTTTTTGAATCTTGTTCCTGCCTATTTATATAGTTCTGAACCTAGCTTATCTTCTCCAGGTGATTTTCCGTTTCTTGTTTCTTTCAGGCTGATTTCTAATTCTTCTTCAGTTATTTCCTTTTAATTTTCGTTAATTGTTTGCCAGTTGTCTTTTTTAAAATATTTGTCTGTCCACAGTTCTGTGTAGTAATTTAGAAATTCTTCTAATTTTAATTCAGTGTTGAATTTTGTTTTCTTTGGTATCTGCATTTAGGTGTTTCAAAATCTTATATACATTGGGTCTTATTTTATGTAAATCATGTTATAAATTAGAAACAAATTTATTCCATGATTCTCTGTCTTTTTCTGACTTCTCTTTTAGCTATGGCTCTTATTCTTTTATATTCTATTTCATCTTCTAATCTTTTACTGCTTAACCATTTGTGATAGGCTTCTTTTTTCTTTTTAATTATTTCTTTGATTGTATCATCCCAGATCTTCAGTTTTTCCTTTTATTGAATTTTTTCGTCTTTCCTAAGCTTTCATTTGCTGCTGCATTTAGTATCGTTTTTATATTAAGCCATTCTATTTCTATTTCTTCATTTTGTTTTATTTTATCTAGATATTAGTTAATTCTTTGTTCATATAGCCATTGTACATTTGTGTCATTCAATAGTCTAGTTTTATAAGCAAATGTTTCAATTTTTCTTTCTGTTCTTGTTACTTGTAGCCATTTAGGTGGTAATCTTAATTTTATTTTAACAAGGAAGTGGTCGCTGCTTATTTCATATCCTCTGTGAACTCTAACATCTAGTGAAAATCTTGATGTCTTTTCATTTAATATGAAGTAATCTAATATTGATTTCCATCCTCTTGCTGCCCAAGTATATTTATGTATGTCTTTATGTTTATAGAAGGAATTCATTATTTTTAGGTTATTATAAACTACAAAGTCAATCAATTTTTTACCATTTCTGTTTAGAGTGTGTTCTCCATGTATTCCTATATTATTATTAATTTTCGTGTTTCCAATTCTTGCATTTAAGTCTCCTGCTAAAATTATGTAGTCATTTTTATTTATTTTATATATGTTTTGTAGCTTATTATAAAAATCAATATTATCCTGTTCTCTTCCTTCTTCTGGGGCATATAAACCAATTATTGTTAAATAGCCTCTGTCTATTTTTATTCTAGCTTCTATTATTTTTCATTCCATAATTTATAATGACTTAACTGTTTTGAAAGGGAGTTATGAATCCAAATCACGACTCCTGCTTGTGCTCTTTGGTTTCTGTCGACTCCACTGTATATCACATTAAAATTTTCAGTTCTCATAGTTCCTTTTAATTTCTTTTTTGTTTCAGTGATTACTGCTATTTTAAAATTTCTTTCATTTAGTAACTGGTGTAATTCTATTTCTTTATATGCTATTCCTCTTATATTCCAGTTTGCTATGTGTATTATATTTTGTCGTTTCCATTTTCGTTTTCCCTTTTCCATTCCATGGTCGTTTCCCATAGATTCAATCCGATTATCTTTTTCTGTCAGCTTACAAGTAGGATTATGTTCGTCATGTCAGGGGACTAGCCTGACGATGGAATGGTTCAGTGGTAGGGCTGCTACCTTAAGGCTTCTGAACTAGCCTTCTTCCGAATTTAAATCCATAGGAGGAATAGGGTATATTGAAGGGGAAAGAGTAGATTATAGTTTGGTTAGAAGAAATATAGTAAGGTTTATAGAGAGGGCATAGTTGTAAGGGCAGAAATGAAAAGACCCCATGGCCCTCGAGTACTCTAATAGCATAAGGGTCATAAAATAAAAAGAGTTGACTAATAAGGCCTTATAGGAAAGATTAAAGTAAGGTGGATCTTCCTCAAAGTAGAAGAAAGAGAGAGAGGATAGATCCAGCTAGGGGTCCATGGGAGTGCCGCTTCCCTTATTCAGTATATTCGGACCACCCCACCATATATATATATATATATATATATACACACACACACACACACACATATAGTGGGCTCCCCTATCCTCCACCCAGGGGACGCGCTCTCTAGGGGTTACAGGGTCCCTTAGAGTCGTATAAAAATATTCTAATTAATTTAGTAATTTTTAATATTCAGATGTTATTTAATTATTTATTATTTACACTTCTATTGTATTATTTTCAGATCCCTTAAGATTTTAAAGTAGTTCAGTTAACTTAATTTGTCGCGGTGGTGTACATTAAAAGAAATATCAGTGCTTCAGGTAAGTTTCTTATTTCAAACTAGTTGATAATTTCTTACAAATGCACCAACAAAAGATCAATCTGTAAAACGGCGTTTTTGAGCAATCTCACAGTTAAATAGTTAATTTTAATGAATCGCATAAGTTTAACACAAATAATGAAAGCTGTTTAAAATAACGTTTTCGTCTCTTGAATTAGAAACAATTAAAATTGCTATTCCATGTTAAGAAATGCATCTATCGTGAAAAAATAACGGGCGCGGCCAGCCGGATTAATTTAAGAAATTGTATGACAGAATCCAAGCAACGTACGAATAATGCCTGATAAGTGCAATACACTAGGTGAGAATGCTTTATTCTCATTTTTTATTCAATTTATCAGTGAGACTTTCGATATTTATAGTATTTTATAGACAAAGAAATTCTTGGAGGTAGTGAAAACAACTACAGACAGGATCATCTATAATACGAACGTGCGTAACGATGATAAATAACACCCACCATTTATCATTCTTCGCCTAGTTCTTTATTGAATCATTTCGCCGTTAGAGCTTGAGGAGCAATCAGCATCTTCTCTCATAAGAGAAAGGAACTTCAGACACGCAAAGAAAAACCACTGAGAAAAGATTGCATCCGATTTCATTCGTTTCTTTACAGCTTACGTTCGTCGAAACAAGTAGAGATGAGAGCAAAACACACTGAATTTATTTCTCTTCCTTGCTAAATAAGTTTTTAGGATAATCTGTTTAATCTTTCGAGCAAAGCGATTTATGTTAAAAAAAATATTACGCGAAATTTTGTTTACACTTGTGCGAAAAAAGTATACAGCAATCCGCAATAGCTTATATTAATTACCCTTCATGAAACGTGTGATTAGTGAATCGCACATTAGTATGAAGGAGCATATTCAGGATCCCAGTAATCCTGTGCGATGAACGTTTTACTATTTTCTTCAGAGAGGTTTGGTGTTGGTATTCAATAATCGGCTGCATGATTTTAGTTTCTTTCTGTCTCCCGTGAAAACTCATTTCTAGACATACACCTGTCTGTGTATGCCTTAAGTTGCGTGATATTTTAAAAATTGTCTGGTTACGTACAGGTTTTTGAACGCTTCAATTCAAACTTACGTATATATCGTAATATGTAACATCAGACCTGGAAAATGCCTTTGGCACATCAATGCAAATTCCCGAACATAAACAGTAAAATCACACTTAACCGGTTCTAAAAATAATTCCGTAATAATAATACAAAAAAACACTTCGGGAGGGATGTTTCCCCTAAAATTTCTAATGTTTCAATTGAACATAAAATGCAAACTTAGCGGAAAAATCAACATCGTTAGAGTTCTGATTAACTAAATTTCTTTTCCCTACCGAAAAGTTCCGTTTGAGGTGCTAAGGATAGTCTTCAGTACGATCTCATCATTAAACGTCCAATTGCTTGGAAAGGCCACTGCAGTGAATAGCGCTTATGAGACCCCTCTGACAAATGGCGCATACATTCTGTAGGTGTGTTATGTGTATTCTCAGTTTAAGCAACCCACCCCCCACATTTACTCCAGTTTCTTAAACGTGTTAGAGACCACTAAATTGTCACTGTATGCCATAAATTGCAGTGAGACATCTCATCTCTTAGTGCTGCCGCCCTGTACGCTATGCGTTTCATATTGATGATTTTACCCATTTTGTCCCTTCCCTTGAAAATGTTTACTAGATAATTAAAGATAACTAAATCTCATTTCGGGTGTATTACGAAATATTTATTGGATGCTTTTTCTTTTATCACGTGAAGTAGTTAATTATCTGCCTGTAGAAGAGTGAATTCTTCATTATGAAAGTACTTAGGTTTTCTGAGGAATTTTGCGCCTTGTAATATGAACAATCATGCAGCATATGCATAACAAAATTTGTATAAACTTTCATAAATTTAATATTAAGATAGTCTCCGTAATTATCTGCTTGATCTGTGTTCAAAAAACTCTCGGTGCCATTCTAACTGCTGAAATATCTTTTAGAGCATTCCAGACACCCTCATGATTATTATTGCTTCCATAAGATACCACAGCAACACCTTATTCTGTAAGTGCTTTTCTTAGAGGTGACGTCATTGTCGCAAAGCATATTGAAATTTTTGTGAAAAATCTATCTGTTTAGGCCTTCCCCTTATGAATTTAATTTTATAGTGATGACGAATCTGTTAACAGAGTCGGAGCCAAGACAGCATCAGAAAAGGAGAATAAGGCTTTCACTTTCTCAATAAATATTTTCTCTGCTTAAGCTTTATCTTTGCAACCGCTCCTCTCTCAGAGAAACGCAATAAGCTTTTGGTGAATAAAACAAAACAGCTAACGGAAATGCCCTTCGCTTGACAAGAAAAACCGTTCAAGAGATTTAAGGCGGTACTGTGTTTCTTAAGCAGGCTTTATTTTAAAGATGTTAATTCCGTACATAATTGTAGGTTTTTTATAAAGTTATTTCTCTCCCCCCCCTCCCTCTTCATATGGAATTTCCATTAGAAATGTTGCCTTTATTACACTTCTGCTTTTTTTTTTTATCTTTTACTCTTTATTTTACCTTGAATGTGTACAAATAAAAAAAAAACAATGCGTGTGCTACTTAACAGAATCCTTCTTATTTTTCTAAACATGTTTCATCAGGTCAAGATGGACTTATGTTTTGCAAAGAGTTACGTTATCCAGCCTCTGTTATTGCTGTCTACCAGACCAATCCACTCAAACTCTTCTGGGGGGGGGGGGGGATGGTAACGAGAAAAACTACTCAGATAAGATCTTGTGATGTTGGGCTGATTCTTGCCTAGGTCCTTTTAGTTAAGAAGTTCTCCTATTGAAGAATCAGAATAACTGGACAATATTTGTTTTTGATTTACGTCTGAAGCAACTGAGGCCATGTGTTTTATGTTCTGTAAATTGCATCTGTTCTTCTGTCCAGTCGGACTGCTTTGTTGCACGAAAAAACCTCAAGTCTGCTTGAGAAAAATCCACGTATGACGCCGGATAAGTCACCTTGAATCTAAAAGCCCTGATAAAAGTTCTTAGCTGGACGAGATTCAAAGGCAGGTCTATTCAACTATAGGGCACCGAGTGAGCTGCATTAAAAGATAATGACATTTCATTTTTTGATAAACTTGCATTCCAGATTTTCTGAAATGTCAATTTAAAACATGTCTTTCTAATTTATTCTTTTGTCTGCATCAAACATTATTGAACATTCAGAATTATTTTATGAACATCTCTTTCGCTTATTATTTCTTTACATTATTCTTTCATTGCAGCAAATCTTCAGCTGGATATACGGAGGCTGTTCAATAAGTTATAATACTATATTTATACAGAAAATAGATTACCTTTAATCGTCATCATTTACATGGTCTTTTTCGAAGTAACTACCTTGAGACGCGATGCATTTGTTCCACCGTTGCGTCCACTTCTTAAACGCATGTGAAAGTCCGTTTTTTGAGAGTTCTTTCAAAACCGCCTCCGCAGCTTTTACACATGCTTTGTTGCTTTCGAAATGGCGGCCTCTTAGTGGTTTCTTGAGCTGAGGAAACAGCCAGAAATCGCAGGGTGCGAGATCAGGACGAGTTCTAATGCAAAACGTCCTCCACACAACCAGCAATATGTGGCCTTGCATTATCGTGGTGCAATAAGAAGCCATTCTTCAGAAAGGACGCTTCCTTTTGACGCTGTACCATTGTCCGTAAAACATCCGCATAGTATGAGCTGTTTACAGTATTCCCGGGTTCTACAGCGTGTTGGTAAACAATGCCTTCGTAGTCAAAAAAACATTATGGTCATAACTTTACCAGTCGATTTTACAGTTTTTGCTTTCTTGGGGGCAGGCGAAGACGGATGCTTCCATTCACTGCTTTGTTGTTTCATTGTAGGGTCATAGTGACACAACCAAGCTTCATCTGCTGTAATGATGCGTTTTAAGAAGTTGTTGCCTTATTGTTCCAGTCTTTCTTTCCATTCTGTGCACACATCCACTCGATGCTGCATTTGTTCCGGTATCTAGAGTTTGGGAATCCATCGGGCGCAAACACGTTTCAGTCCCAAATGTTTAGCTATGATTGAGTGAACACTTCCCACAGAAATATTCAGGACAACATGCAGCTGGCGTACTGTGATTCTGCGATCCTCCTTGATGATAATCGCTGCTGTGTTGATCATTGTTTCTGTGATGGACGTTGAAAGTCTTCCCTCACGTTCAAGATCTTCCATATTTTGCCTTCCTTCCTTAAAAGTTTTATGCCAGCGAAAAACACTTGCCCTCGACATTGCTTCATCGTGGGAAGCTTGTCATATCATGTTAATAGTGTCCGATGCTGATTTTTGCAAAGACACACAAAATTTAATCGCATAACGCTGTTCCAAGGACGCTTCCATTTCAAAGACTGGTTGCGGGTCGAAGGCGCGTCGAAACAAGCTTGCGTTTAGTCACGTGGCACTCTGGCACATCAGCCGTATACGCCATCAATCAACCTCTTTTGTTAATACAGACAGCAACATTTCTTTATTCCACAGAAATTAATATTGTGATGAGTAGTTTCGCCACAGTAAAATTAGTCTTATTACTTATTGAACAGCCCTCGTATATTTAATGAAAAGTAATCTCAGTGGAGTTGACGTCAACTCTATAAATGTGGGTTTTGGAAAACATAAATTATGTTAACGCTGTAAACTGGATACATTAAACGAAAACGAACCAGATAAGAGAGATTACAGCACGTGTAATACAAAAACTTTTCTTTTCACATTTTTAAATACATGTAGAGTTTGGTGCTATCGCGTTGTCTCGATAATGCACTTTAATACATTCTTTATTTTTGTTTTCCCTTTTATAGGAAGTACTTATAGAGGGAGGGAAGCATTCATTCCAAGTGGTGTCTAATTTGTTACACTTCATGCATTTTATTTCTTTAATTAAAACAAAATTTCGTCTTAGTTAAACAGCATTCTAACATTGCGTCAACCTTTCTACTTTACTTCCATGTAAAAACCTGGTTTACATCATTCCTTAGCATTTCATATTTATTTTAAAGATGTTAATTCCATACATAATTGTAGGTTTTTTTATACAGTTATCTCTCCCTCTCTCTATCGCCCCCTCCCCCTTCATATGTGTTCAATCTTCTTTTTCTACGCGTTATTCCCGCTTCCCTTGCAGGGTCCGCGTGTTACTTAGATGCGACTTCTTGTTAGTACTACTCCCAAACCGACCCGTCGCCTGGTCTGCCGCTGGGGGGGGGGGTATTTTTTTTATGACTGTAAAGGCGTATGTTCACGGGCCGGTTTTCCTGCTTGCGGGATGAAAAACGCCAGATAAACTGGCGGAAAAAACCCTACTGACCGCGCCCAAGACCGGCTAACTTGGCTATGCCTGAGGAAGATCCTCAAATTCCTCACGTCTACAACGGGAATCGAACCTGGGACACTCCTTCCCCAGGCATATGGTTGCGACCTTCATATGTGTTCAATACAGTGGTTAATTCAGAAATCATCGGAGTATGCAGATTAAATGGAAGAAATTGAAATTATCGGTTTCGAAGCAATATTCCTCAAATTATACATTGATTGTAGTGACTACAACGCTCGTGCAATAACTGGTGGAGTCTTTTTAAGATGTGGTTCAGTTAAACGATTCTTTATGAGTACGTCGATGGGTTTAATTTCTTTAATTTCACAGAAATGCTCATGTTGAAAAGGGGAAGAATTCGATTTCTTTTTCAGCATTTATTAGATAATTTCTTCATATAAATTTTAATGATCCTCTGTTGCTCTTTCAGTTTATTCAGTTGGAATGCATTCATATTACAAATGATTAAAAAGTGTCTTCGTGCGAACTGGTTTGGTCATATTGATATTTGATGAATAAGTTAAGGATAAATAAAGTATTTATCAAATTCTGATTTTAATTGTCAGTTTCACTCAAAATTTAATCGCTAGACACGTCATTCCTGCATAAATAACATGTTTAATGACAGGGACATTAACGCAAACAAAAGCATCAACAAATTTGCCATTGACAAATAAACAGTGAAAGAATACTTCAAAATGATTCTTAGAATACTACCCATAATGAGATAGAGAGGTATGGAAGCGGACTGTTCATCAGCTGCAACCTCTTAAAGAGGAGGCTACAGTATTAGAATTAGAAAATGCTAAGTGATATTCATACAATCCGATAATAACATTTATTGTCGCATAACAATGCAATTGCTGTAATTCAACAATGGTCGTAGCAAAAGGCAAGAATACAGTTTTGAAGCTGATTGCAATTTCTAAATTCTTTCCAGCGGATTTCCTGCAGCGACTTGAGTTTTATTTTGTGCTTTCCTAACGAGGGAGAGAGAGAGAGTTTTATACTCTGGTAGAATGATTTAGATAGCAAAGTACTATGTTAAGCGATATTCCTCTGGACAAATATTATTTACTAGATTAAGATTTCAACTGTTGCCAGTGATTAAATTTTAATAGAGCGATTTTATCTGAGTATGCGCAATGTGATTTACAATCACTAGAAATAATACTGACATCGAAGATATGTAGCTAATAAGGCCAAAATCGACAGTTAATCCATATCAAACTAGAATTCACATTACTATCGAAGTGGAGTTATTCTTTACCAATCGTATCTTGGATTAACCGGCCTTGGAGCTTTAGTTATCCCAGATAGTGGTCATATTTGCATAACAAATAAATATTTTGGCGTCCTAACGATATTGACTTTCGGCCGATATTTTTTTTATAATAAGCATTGAAGTTGTCAAGTAACGTATGTTTTTCCCGATGTAGGAAAACAAAGATCTCAATTTTGTTCGCAAAAAACAAACTTCGGATTAGTAGACTGGTGTGATGCACGTCAGACATACGTCCGACGTGCATCACACCAGTCTACTAATCCGAAGGAAATTCACCACACGTCTCCAGCAGAAGTAACAGACAGAATTCTCAACAGAAAGTGGCCATGCCCTGATATAATTACTAACAAAATCAACAAATTACAAAGCACTCATGCATCGGGTCATATCATCCCACATGTAATACTGAGACAGCTGGGAAATTGAAGACATCTTCCCGATACACAACTGGAAAAGCCCCACAATTTCCTGACAAGTACCGACCAAAGAAGAGCTCACACAGTGACCTTCTTCGATATGACCAAGATAAAAATGACAAAAGGATATGTATTTCAAGCCATAATGACAAACAACTCGATACCACTAATCAAACCATGTCTAAGCAATAGAAAACAAGTGAAACACAGCGGCAGAAGATCCACTTAGCGGGGAATCACAGCTGGAAATCCCAAGTAGGTCATGAAGGGAAATCCCTTCCCTTCATGACCTACTTCTGTTTTCCGTGTACATGGCCGACAACACCCAAACCCCCGAACATTATTGGCACAATGATGCCGATACAGCAGTATATATGTTACCGCTAAAGTGCGAAAACCGTTAATGTGCACATTACCTAGCTAATCTGCAGATTAACTGATTTGCTCCGTTAATGTGCGGAATCGAGAGTTTTCCGCATTTTACCTAGGTAATGTGCACATTAACGACTTCCGTATCGTTAAAGTTCAAAAGTTTGTTTCACTCATTTCCTTTCCCTACTCCTTCCCCCCTCTCCCTCCACTTTTAGTTTGGTTTTTTAATAAGTAAACATAATTTTATCATATGTTTTTTTCTTAATTGTAATAATATTTTAAACCGTTTGATTCCTTGTATTATATTAATTGATTGATGATTGATTCTATCAACTAATTAGTTGATTGTTTGATTGTATTAACTTGATTCTTCAGATATCGAAAAATAAATAAATAGCATTATGTTAATTTAAGCGTACAGAAACGTTGCTGTTGTTCCAGCAAAGATATTATTTTCACTTTAACGAGTGCCTAGTAGGCAATGTGCAGATTACCTAGGTAATTTGAGAAATTAAACAATTTTCCGCGCATTAACGGATCACCGTAGTTAATCTGCACAATACCTAGATAATCTGCAGAATAACTGATTTCTGCACTTTAGCGGTAACATAGACTAAACCTGTACGCACCGCACTCACTTGGCAACTGAACGACTCGACCCGAAGTCAGCACCTCTATACCGGAAAATGGGTTTATGAAATGGTGATTCAAACTAAACGCCCCCCCAAAAAGCACTGCGGTACTCTTCACTAGACGACTGTCATCCCCCGAAGGTGATATTCGGATGTTCTAACATTCATAACAAATGCTGCCCACGATAACTGACGCTCCATAGTGCATCGAAACGATTAGTGACACCGGCACTGAAGATAGCGTTTCATTATTCCATTCTATAGCAGTAGAGTACTTTATTTTACAGTATTTTATTTTGACCCCGCATAATCTCGAGACTATAGATGTGAATTTTAGTAAAACAATTAAATGTTCTGCAATTCGTTGCAGTGACGCATTTATCTGATAGAAGAACTTGATTTCTCGGATCTTTAAAGCTGCAAGCTTTGGACTTTTCTGATAGAAATTAAGTGAAGTGTCTGTGAGAATGACTGAAGTTTCTTATTTATGAATGCAGCATCGTTTTATATAAACACAGTGATGTTATTGCGGTTAAACCGTTCCGTGAACATTCATCGAAAGACTGTTTACCGAACGGCATTCATTGAAAAAGTAATGTATCAAATAAACAATGAACGGAACAAGAATTTAAATAATGACAATTCATCGAAAGGGCAAATTATCGAATAAACAATTCGTCTAACGACAATTCATCGTACAATTCGTCGCAAATGGAATTGATCGAAAAAACAATTTAGCGATAACTTTTCGATTAATTCTTTCATAATTCATCAAAAGATGATTTGTAGTTTCGGCGAATTGTGATTTTTCTAGTAATTGTTGGTTTTCGACCAATTGCCTTTCGATAAAGTGTTTTCGATTAATTACTTTTTCGATTAATTGCCTGTCGATAAATTCTTTTAGGTTAATTTTCTGGATAGCACTTAAATAAAGAGAAGCACATCTTTGAACCGCTGCTGTCATCACTTATTCCAATTGGTTAAGATCCCTGGTTCATATCTTGTTAAGAATGCTGTTAAAGAAAGCTATTTAGCTACTTCGCTGAGAAAGTAAGCTCTGACAATTGACAAAGTTCTGAATGAGTTCTGTGAAAGCAGAACTTATTCACTTCATTCAGAACTCATGTGAAAGCAAAAAGAAAAGAATTTGATAAAAAGATTTTTTTTCTTCTTTCTTTTAAGCATCGATTTTGTTTGTTGTCCACACAAAAATATAAATGAACAACGCTGTTATTATTTTATTAGACATTTATTATTAATAAATAATATAAACACGAATATCATTGCCATTTCGTCCGCGCGGTTAGCCTAGTGGCTGTACGTTTCGTAACCATATGCCTGGGGAAGGAGTGTCCTAGGCTCGATTCTCGTCTGTGATAGCCAAGTTAGCCGGTCTTGAGCGTAGACAACAGGGTTTTCCACCAATTTATTCAGGGTTTTTTTATCATGTAAAGCGGACAAACCGGCCTTGAGAGCTGAACACTACAGGACATAGGATACACCGGGCGTAGGGCTGACCACCTTATCCTGCGAACGGTTGGAGGTCCGATGATTAATGAACTCTCGACACCGCAAGGCAAAAGCGGGGAAAAGGAAGATGAAATGTCATTGCCATCTAAGATATTTAGTGTAAGTTTTTCTCATATTGTTATAATGAGTGGATGTGAGAAGAAATAAAACTGGACGGGATCAGCCAAAATTGCACTTTCATTTTAATGATTCCCTTTTATCCTGCTTTTTTATAAACAAAGTTTCATCAAAACCGTGTAATGTCGCTAAGGTGTTTGTGAAACAAATATTTACGAATGTGGAATACCAATTGAAATATGATTATTTTGATTCAAAATCGAAGTACTGTCACTTTGGGGAATGTGCGTAAGCTTCCTCATCGCACGAAGAATATGAATGTTCAGTAGTGCATCGGAAACTGTTATTAGTAAGGAACAACTCGGTAAACATACTATACTGGAAAGTGTGGTATCATGGAAATTAAGAACTCTACGGGAGAGAGGGAGTAAACGACTTCAGTGTTGTTTCATTCATTGTAGGGAACCCAATTTCCTGCTTGCTGTAGTTCATTTTTTTTTTCTTCTTCAACACAGTCCCAAATAAGATGCCAATATCTGAGGTTACAGATATGCCTAGAATTACTGTTGTAGTGAAAATTGGACTAAATTGCCCGAGTATTCTTAAAAGGTTATAAAGTGAGAAAACGTTTACCATCGTAAAATTTCATCAAGTGTCATTAGACGCCAGCAAAAAACCATAAATAACCATAAAAAACCATAAAACCGAGTCCGATCTTTTTTAGTTTTCAATTTTAGGATATCGTTTGAAGAGAAATGTCTAAACTTTGGGAGCCCTTTTCCAACATTTAAATATGCCTGACACAGCATAATACTTCAGTCTTTTACATTTTGGTACGGCTTTGTTCGTGAAGGGTGTGGTGCTTCGCGTTCAACACAAACATATCGTGACTTGGAATTCTTGTTCATCAGTTGGAATTGTTTTAATAAATATCTGCTCTTACTACTTGCGCGATTTACTTGACTATCCGTTATTGAGTAATGACAATATCTCGGAAATTGTATATTTCTTTCTTTGTTTCTTATATATCATGTTCGGAGGTTTTAATCCCGTGCCTCTACTGTAACCAATCCGCAAATCTTCATTGCTTTCTGTCTTACGATTCGAACTGCTCCTTTTTTTATGATCGAGGTGGATTATAGAATACGAGGCCCAGTTTCACAGTATAACTGATTACTTCGGTACTTGCACTTTCTTTTCATGTTCAGTTAAACGTATCTTCAAAGTAAGCATTCAAGTATCGCTCTGTTTTAGTCCATCTTGTTTTTGCAAGTCTTATTACTTTTTACGGATTGAATCATTGCTCTTATTTTATGGCTCTTTCGTCGATTATTATTTTATGGTCTACTTAAAAATAACTGCCGAGTTGCGATAATTCATTTCAAACGGATTGAACGATTATTATTTGATTAAATCCCTACCTCACATTATTAATTTCCAAATAGTGTCAAATAATTTCTTCCCCCTGCTCTGTAACGTTATCAGGTTAGCCTTCCTTCTAAACAGCATTTCGTCTGCAAATTGATCAGTATTCTCAAATACATTAAACATGCCTGTCAAAGTTATTTACATCAACGGCTGGGATTTCACAGAATTCATGTGAATCAATTCTGTGATTGATGTGAATATATATTTCATGCACAAATCTTTGTTTTGCTTCCTTGGGAAAAGGATTAAAACCAAATATATAATCTTTTCGTATCTTTAATGTATAATAAACCCAAGTTAAAAATCTTTCTAGATATATCATGAATTAGGCCCACTTTGGTAAATGGAAAATTAAACAATGAAAATTGCTAAGTTTATTCTGACTAGTTTATTCGTAATAAATCTTAAGTCAGACTAATGAATAAAATCATTATCTCAAAAACGCAACACGCCGTTACAGAGGGTGGGGGACGAAGGCTCTAATAGAGATGCGATAAATTCTTATCGCATCTCATATTAAAACTCTCACTTGTATAATATTTTGTTTTTTTCTTATTGCGTTAAGTGGCCCATAATTTTATTACATCGACTGCTCTACCTTATTCTTTCTCTCAGTAGCACAGCAATTCGTGGTTATTAAGCACTGATCTCTTTCAACTTTGGCCCCGAAAAGGAATTCATAAATAACAATTATGGAACACTGATGTGGTTGTGGTTAAGCAGCACCTCTGAAGTTTGTGTAGGAAAGACATGCGCGGAAACAAAATATCGAGATGAACAGAGTGATGTGGGATGGTAAGAAATCAGTTTTTGGTTGAACAGAATATTTCCAGTTTTTATGTGAGCAAAGAACTATTCAACCCGAATTACTAAGCGGATGGATTTGGTATTGTAAATGCTAAATGAGAAAGATCAGTCATCTCATATCACCCAGCCCTAAGAACAACAATCCTCCCCCCCACCTATCTAACCTTTATGCGACTTGCTTTTTGTATATCCAGAAATTTACTCTAATTACCAACAAAAATGGACAGATTCTCCTCTAGGAATGAATATTGCCTTGAGGTTACTTATTTCCAGTTTGTGGGAGCGTATTGATCTCCAAGTAACTGCAAACACACTCTTTTCACCGCAGTTAAAAAAAAGTGTGAGAAGTGTTCAAAACAAGTATCTATTAAGTATTTACCAATTTTATGCAGTTTAGTGAAAATCACAATTCAATACATTTTTATTACTTACACCGAGATGAGTTATAGTGAGTAAAGTTAACTACTATGGGAATTTGCTAGTTAAGAAAACTAATTTGAGAGACTGTGGTGAAACCCAATTTTTAAATTTATTTTGATGACAGATGTGATTAATCTGAAATCTGCGATATTCTTTGAACTGCGTGAGGTTTCTTTTTATTTATATATCGTCACAATGCATTTTGTGACGAAATAATACATATCGTCACAAAATCCATTGTTTTTTTTTTTCATTTTGGACAAATAACTTTAATAGTTCGTTAAAATTGTTTATGAAACTGAGCAACTTGAAAATCTTTGCGAAAAAAGCGGGATCCCAGCACGCAGTTCACAAAATACTTTTTTTTTATGAAGAATTCGTTTATTGAACGTGATTGTTCCTTCAATTAATCTCAAGAAGATAATTCGTAGGTGTAATACATCACATAAAGACCTAATCTATGATAGAATTACAGAGGAGCGAACAACAACACCCGAAAATTTTCCAATTGGGCTTAATTTAAACCTGGATTAAAATCTCTTTCTTCTTCCCCACTTGCTCTGATCCCTCAGATTTATTTAGAGAGTAAATGATTGAACCATCCGTTTATACAACTTTCCTATTTGGCTCGTTTACACATGTTTGTTGTTACGATGTATCCCCACTTAGTGAAATGGTGTAGCCACAAATGTTCTCTTTTCAAACTTTGCGCAATCACTGTTATAAAAATATTATAATAAAACATTTTTATAATAGCAACGATTAAAATGTTACATTATTTTGATTATATCAAAATATCAGTGATTGGAAAATAAAATTTGCTTCACTTTCCTTCTTAATATTCTAAGTGCTGCTAATTTAAATACTTTGCGCCGTATTTATTCTTCAAAGTGTCTACAGAAGATGACCTTTTGGCTCACTAATAAAATGCTACTCGGAATGCCAGATGGTTGAAAGCTACCACACAAGCCGATTCGCAACTTTCTAAGGTGTTCAGTATCAGGATTTACTCACAAGGTTTTTGGATTAGACTACACAGTTTCGTACGTATGAATCGGATTTTCCAATGCTCACTATTCATTACCAATAATCTCTTCCAAATAATTTTAAGATAATTAAAATATCGAGAGAAAGTAATCCACTAAGTAAGACAAAAACCACTGGTTTCAGTTGTCGTACAAACTTCTTACAAACTATAGGAAGACTCAGAAAACATTAATTCTCCACACACGCGCGCGCGAGATGTCACAGCACTTATAACACAGCAATGCCGTGTGTTGTCAACTATTAACGGAGAAAATAAATTGACAAGTTTCTTGAAACGAAGAAACAGTATGCGGAAGGCTTTTTAAAAGAACAGAGCAAGACGGAATGAAGGAAGAAGAGAAGTTGTCTCAATTTGTTAGGAAGTAGAATTTGATATAATGATATACGCGTATAATTTTGATACCTCATATAAATGGCTTAATATAAGAATCAAGAACTGTGGGATTAGATGACAGAAATGTATTACTTCACATTTACGTTAAGCAAAAATTTATTTAGTTCACTGTTAATCCTTCAAAACAAAGTTTTGAAGAGTCTTAGTTAAGTCAAAGTATCGAAATTTCTTTTCTTTAAGATTATGTAGCGTTAAATATAACGCTACATAATCTTTGTCAGAAAAGTTATTTTAAATTACAGATCTTGATTATTTTTATGTTCTAATTAAGCAGGAATGTTTAACTCTTGAGATGTTTGGTACGCCGGCTGGCGAAAAAATTTAGTTAAAGGAATTAAATGGACAGTCTTCTCCTTTTTGTCTTCGTTACGATTGATTATATTTCTTATGTGAAAAATAAAAATAAAAAAAAAAAGATTAAAGGCAATGTAAACGTGGTCAACATTTGCAAGAGTGCTTCCATATCGGATAAAAAACAGAATATTCAAAAATACAAATCAACGTAAAGAGTGTGGGAGCGGGCGCAGTAAATTTTATTTCATTATCATTGCTGCTACTAATCTAAAACTCTCTCTACAATTGATGTGGACTTCTGATGATTTAGAAAATGTCAGTTATCACAAGCTATTTCGAGTTGTTCACTGATGTTCTCTTGAACAATTTATTGCAATCAGCTTACTCTAATAAGATTCCCGTTTATGCATTTTTTATTATTGCATTTTTCTGTATAAATTCATTTACGTTTTCCCAAGTTTGACTAAACTGCCTTTTCCCAACAATCTTTAAAAACACCTTATTTATTCAGAGAATGTTTGATTGCATCGATGAGAATACATTTCTTTCTGCTTTCATACTTTATTTCATTGCTGCTAATACGAATTTTTAAAAATCCATTCCATTAAAAATGTTAATATTCAGCCTGCCTTAGTGAATAGCAAATTGATCGCTGGACGTCTTTTGATGTGTGATGATCCTTTAAAAATTCTTTTACACCTCTTCTTGGTATAGTCATTTCCTTACCATGAAACTGCTTTCTGATAGGTTTATCTCCTGCAGTCCATTCTTTCTCCGGAATTAGAATTGATGTAAAGTACACCATAAAAGCAGACACGAAGCCATCACCAAGAATAATTTACCTTCCAACAAATGACCTGCGACGGAGTTGCTGTATTATTATGGCTCCACGAAAGTATCAAATATACAGTGTAGTGAATCGGGGTGCTCTATAAAACACCTATCAACCGAAAATGAATATAATCCCACGTCTTTGGTTGATTTTAGGGATGCGCGATGATGTTTTAAGAGTGAGTATTGCTATTCGCATAGCTGTTTCTTTACAATTTAACTGCAACATTATCTTCATAAAAGTGCCTTGTGATGGATTTATCTCATGCAGGTCGTTCCTTTTCCATCGATATTAAAAGTGAAGTAGATGGCGTATATCATAAAATCAAACACGATTCCATCCTATTTTATCCTTCTAGGACGGGTTTAGTCCTCTCTAATGAGGGGTTACTGGCGTATTAATACAGCCGGTACTTGGCTGTGGCTGAGCAAGATCCTTACACTCCTCACGTCGTCGACGGGAATCGAACCTAGGATACTCCTTCGCTAGGCATATGGTTGCGAAGCGCATAGCCACTCGGACTCGATTCCTTCACTGAGAATAATATGGTTCCTAGGAAACAACTTTCAACGGAGCTGCTATATTATTGCTCCGCGAAGGTACCAAATAAGTTTTATATGCTGGTTGAGTGAATCACGAGGCTTGATAATTCAGCTACCATCTGCTTGTTCATGTATCAGAAATGGAAGAGTTCTGAAGTCTCCTTGCAATTACATTATTCCCATGAACTCCCTGCATTATTTAACATTTCATACGGCATTCCTGGATTATTTTGCATTAAAAATGGGACGCAGTTTGAAGAAAGTAAAACATTTCTAAACATATATCACTTTCATGCTATTTATAGCAAATGCAGAAATGAATTGCATGTTGTGTAAATTTGTATACGACATCTGGTTTGATAACTCGAATGACCCAGTACACGGAATAGAATATATTTCTGAAATAATCCCCAAAACCAGTAATAGACCACTACAGTATACAGCATAGATCACTGAATAATAATACTCAGCTCAAACGTCCGTTGAAAGTAGGGTAGAGAAAGGACAAGAGGACATCCTTGGAAACTAGGAATGAATGCCGAGAAGAAGGGAAGAGGGCTAGAATTTTCTCTCATAGGGTGGTTCCTGGTTGGAATGGATTGCCATTGGATTTTGTGCGTGCAAGGAGTGTGAATGAATGTCATAGAATAAATATGATAGTCGGTGCGTGTAGTATGTGGCTTCCCTCGATGGGTCCCTGACTACCTGGAGGTCTCTATTAAAAAAAAGAAAACGTGGGAGAAGAGTAGATTCCATTTTCACTTGTAAACAAATTAGGTAAAATATATTTAAAATTTCTTTTGCCAGTCTCGTTTGGTTGAGTGTATGGTGTGTCGGCTCCCCAACCAATCTGTAGGATGGAATCCTGTTCTGCGCAGAGATGTTCGTGATGTCTTCAAGTGGAAAATTGATTTCAGTGTTCGGTTTGAAATTGCCATCTTGTTTTGTGGATGCTCCTTTCCATAGTACCAATGCTCTTGATATTTCCATTTCGTGAGTGACTGAAATAAAAAAACGTTCCTGGGGAAACCGATGATTTACTTTTATTAATAAAAGCTGTCATTGAAAACTTGCATTAAGTATTGTTATTTTAGTGTTTTGTTATTCGTTTGGTAAAATGTTTTCTATTATAAGAAATGTACTTTCAGATTATATATAATTAAGTTTTAACAATTACCACTCACTCGTTTCTTCATTAAAACATTAGCTGTCGTTATTCTTATAGATCACATTGAATTAGAAGGTTAACCTGCGAATTAATATACATTAATTATTAATTAATTTAATTATTAATTGCGAATGAATATAATAAGTGCTAATAATTTTCACCTACGTGAGCAATGTAGGAAGTCATATTGAAATTTACTTAGATGAAAGAAATAAGGACGCTCATCACGCCCGTATTTCATAAAATGTAGAAAACTATATAAGAAAGAGGTACATTATCTACTTCCAGTACTTGCGCTCCTTTCCAAGTGAGTTTTTTATCCCATTTTTTGTTTACTATGTTTTTTATTTAATATTGTACTTTGAAGGTTGAAATACGAGATGCTCATATTTCCGTGGCTCGATGTCACCGCACTAACTGTGTTATCTGTTGTCTTTTTAATCGCGCGAATATTCTTTTCAGTTCCAAGATAAGCATTCTCGATATCCATAATCCTCAGCATATTTCTTTGTTAACTTTGCAAACTTCGTGCTTTTAATAAGATATTTTGCGATGTAAAGGTGAATATTTCTGTCTGTGCATGTGATTATTTCTTGATAATATTTCTCTTAAATTATTTTTTTTGTTGATATCAACAGAAAGTGTTTATTTCTTTGGTGATGGGTATATATTTAAAAAGGACATTTATATTATTCTTTTGAAATGAGAAAAATGTGAATGATTTTTAAACATCCTTCTATTCCTTCTCATCAGGAATTCTCTAATTTAAGTTAATATTATCCTAATTTTTTCCTAAGGCCGATTGAATTTTTGTTCTCATAAGTAGAAGTTTTTTTTCCCACTTAGTTAAATTATAATAAATTTAATTTAATCATTTATCCAAGTGTAAGCAAACAAAGTTTACGCCTGAAGTATCTTCAGGACTGTAGTAAATGTGGACCAAGCTCTCATCACTTCTTGTCTCAGTATCTCCCATAATGCAAAGCACATCTCCTTGCAGACATGTATAATGCTATGCATTAAGGGAAGGGACACTACCCAGACCGGTTTTTGACCGGTCTTGTCAGTGGGAGTCAGACCCAGAGGTTGTGATACTAAGGCAGAAGGAATGGACAAGTCATATGTACCTATATGAGTTGCCAAAAGGTGTGCCAACTTATTAAATTACTTTGGATTTAGAGAAAGATGTTGGAAGGATTTTTTTTCACTTGGTTAGACTATAATGGGAGATACTGAGACAAGGAGTGATGAGAGCTTGGGCCACCTTTACCACGAGTTGCCTCGGTCCTGAAGATACTTCATGCGCAAACGTTGTTTGCTCACACTTGGATAAAGGATTAAACTAAATTTATTATTCCCATAAGTAGATTATAACTTCATGATAATGAGCCACTCGCCATTATTCGGCTTTTCTCGATCCCATTTAACTTTTCGATGCTGATTAAAATATTTAGCGTTGCCCATAAAAAGATATTACACTTTAAAAACGTGACAAACGATAGTTTTGCATAATTAATATTCTCTTAGGTGTACTAGAAGGATAGCTTTAAATTGGATTGTACTCGATGCTCTTTCTGTCAGTTTTACTGAGAAGTATTGTTATAACCAGTGGATATAGTCAAATCACGGAATTCCTCAATGTAACATGCGATTGGAAGGATCTGGAGCAAAAATTTACGGCATATGTCTTCATGTTTATCTGGTCTCAGCAGACCTAGAGACATACAAAGGCAACATAGTTATGACTTATTCCTTAACTTCTGATATGGAATTGTGCTCAGTAGTTTCCCTTTTCAGTATTCACGAATTTTTACCAAATATCGCAAAGATTTTGCACGCGTTTGATGCTCTCAAAACAAGTAACGCTGTTTGATACCAGTTAAGGCCAGTTTTGATACGTTGTTCTGTTTGGTCAATCTTGGCCAGAATTGCTACTCATTTAGGAAGTGGAAGTAGCCTCGTGAAATAAGTTTATGAAAATATCTTTTAGCTTTTAAATCTTTACTATCAGAAAGCACCTTGAGCTCTTAAAGGTATCATATTAGTCTCGGTGTATTGAAATCAAGAAAAAATTGCAGTATATGCAACTGAAAAGTCACCAACCACGTCATTAGCTGTTTTAGTTTTTAGCAAACACATTGCTAATTTCCTGAGGATTAGGCAAGGGGTGTTTATAAAAGACATCTCTAAATATCCTTTGGCATCTTCTGTAAACAAGCACTTACCGGATAAAATCATCTAGTATTAGTGGCTTTTCGATTATTGCTTTTTTGTAGTTTTGAATGCACCATTTCTGGATTGAGTATGTTCGTTATCAAGCTATTAAAGTAAGCTGGAAATGCGAAAATAGTTTAAAGCGTAGTGAAACGAAATATATATTTTTAAAATTTGACATTTTCTTCCACTACACGAAGTTGGTATTCCGGTTTGCAGTAATAAAGAAAGCCTGCTTGGAGGTGAACTCTTTTTCCCTCTAACGCTGTCGGAATTGTTGGGTGATAGCGAAAGAATTTAGGAAATTAAAAATAATATTATCTGTATTAAAATTTCATTTAATTTAAAGTTTCATCTCTATTAATTACAATCTACGTCTGTTTTTAATTAGTCGCCATTAGATAAAATGGGCAAAAAGTAACTTCTGATAAAATATCATATCAGTTGTAAATACCGCGCTGATTCTCCTTTCTATTCATTAATCTTACCAGGTACTTATCAAAATCGAAAGCAGTGTAGATCGAACGGTATCATTTATCAAGTGTAAATTTCTCTGAATTACCAAATTTAGTCATCGCATATAATTTTTCATAAATGTCATTATTCATCACTATTTCTTCTTTTCATTAACTGGCTTTTTCAAATTTTCCAAGACTTTTCCTGTTTGACTTCAACCAGTTTTTTCCAAATCCAGAAAAACCATAAATAGGCTGTATTTTCGTATAAAAAATTAAATCAACAGCTTGTACCCCTTTTTGAAATCAAACTGTTCTTCTCTTAGACATTTATCTATTTCATTCCTTATTCTTCTTGCCATTAACATTCCATTCAATCTTTGTGAGACGAAAAGAATTTTGGAAATCAAAAACTCCTATACGTGGTAACTCCTATAGTTACCACACTGCATTCCTTAGCCAGTCGTATATGTTTGAATAATAATGATTCCATTGCTTCGATATAATATTACCTTACTCAAGACCAGTTTGCAGATAAGATAAACGGTTTTAACTCAAATTAATTTTGCTGGCGTGCAATTCCTTCTGTTGAAGAAAGTAGTATGTTTAGTCGCCATTAGTCCACACCCATAGATACATGTGAGAGAGCGTACTCGACTAAATCGTTTCAAGGAGTGAATCAATGAGGCGCGTCTACCACATGAGTTGATTTTCATTGAGAGACGCTATTCGGTTCTTCCGAAGGATAATATCCATCAGAAGTTCCTTCTACACAGAACTAGAGGAAAACTGCATAAAAATGCTGCAAACATTATTTCGAGTTCATGTTGATTGTTTTTATCCTTTCTATCTTTTGTCTCCCACGGTTCTATAACAAATCTCAAATTGTACTCAAGCCACCGAAAGAAGCAATATAAATCGCTACGAAGAGGATTGCGGGTGACAGCTGCATAGTTCACACAATGTTACTTTATCTCTTTCTTTTCTCCAAGAAGATCTCTTGAACCGCGCGCTAAATACTCTTAGTGCTTAAAAATATAGTGAGAATACTGTGCTGATGCTCTTATTCGCATAAGTACCTCTTTGTTTTCGTATTTACTTTCTCCTCTGTCGGTCTGATGACATTGTCAATTATGATTTAGGTTGGTTGTGATGTTTGCAGAAGAAAGTAAGCCAAAGAAGCTAGTGAATTCATGGCAGTTAATTGTGATAATGAGGAAATAAACATCCGCCCTTTAAAGGTTCGGGCTTCATTTCCGTCAGATTTCGTGTAAATAACAGATTAAATTTTCTTCTACTAGACTGGAGTCTTTAATCAGTTGAGGAATAGACAAAATACGCGATTTATCTTCTTGTGGAAAGATAACACTCATACTAAGTGTGTGTGGGGGGGTGGGGGGGTGTTTCATGTACACTCAGGTAGGATGATGTAGAGCACGGGTGGCCAAACTTTTAGATAAAAATATCTCTGCGGGCGACTATAGATGCGATCGAAAATTGTGAAATATTTTCGAGATTTCTAAAAGGTTATAAGGCAATAAATATAACAAAAAAAAAAGAATTTATTGTTCATATAACTTCATTCAAAAAGTAATAATAAAAACTACAAAAAACTAAATAAAATTATACAAACGAAATTGAATATTTTAATTTAATTGGACGATACCTGACATTGCATAGATGCAGCTAAGCGATCATAATCTGGATCGTACGAACTTAAAGAAATTCGTAAACACGATTTCAGATGTTGATCACTTAGCTGCGATCTATGCTTTGTCTTAATAGCATTCATACATGACAATACCGATTCGCACAAATAAGTTGATCCAAAAAATCTGATAAAATAAGGCGATTCTCCAAATACTTGGATATTTACTTTTGTGGATCAACTTCCAAAAGCTATTATTTGAAGCAATTGATTTAAGGTGGATATCGCATTTAATATTTAGAATTTCTTCTTCCAAATCTACTCTATTTGTATCGAGAAATTAACTCAATTTTGAAGCTGTATTCTCAACATCAATATTTTCATTGAAGGGATATGATAAAAAAAGTCGCGATATCATCGAACTTACTGATTCCTACAAATCTTACCTCAAATTCGTTCATTAAGAGTCTTATGCTTTCAGCGTGTTTTTTATAACGTTTTGTATATCCCTTGACTGGTCGGCCAAATTTTTAAAATGTTTCAATTCGCACCGCTTTAATTGTATTTTAAGCATGTTTAATTTTTCCTTGAATGATTTTAAGAAGTTTATCATATCAATGATTGTTTTATTTTTTCCTTGTAATTCTAAATTTAGGTTATTTAATTTTTCTGTAATGTTCCAGAAAAAGGCGAGGTCAAGTAGCCATTCTTTATCATTTAATTCTGGATGTGAATCATCTCAGTTTTTCAAAAACCAATTTATTTCTGGAAGAAGTTCTGAATCTTGCTTAAAACGTGGCGCGGCTTAACCATCTTACGTCAGTATGTAACAATAATTCACTATGCTCACTCTCGCATTCTTTTAGCAAAGCCCGAAATTGACGACGCAGCAAGCTATTTGATCTTATTGAATTAACAATTTTGAAAGCAACATTCATAAAATGATTGAATTTCAGTACTTTTGAACACAAGGCTTGCTGATGGATGATGCAATGATAGTCCACAAAACTTGGTATATCTTCATCGTTTTTACAAAGAGTGACGAAACCGATTTTATTACCTACCATTGCAGGCGCTCCGTCCCTAATTCATAAGTTAGTTATTGACACTAACTTATGAATTGGAAAACTTGTACGTACAATATAATTCTTAAATAAATCATAGATATCTTGACCTCTTGTTCGTCCTTGAATTGGAATAATGGTTCATACTCTTTCTGTGGCCGACATATCCCCCAAAACCATTCGAATAAAAATACATAATTGTGCAGTACCAGCGTAATCAGTAGATTCGTCAAACTGTAGTGACAAAAAATTGCACTTGTTTATGTTTTCATGCAGAATCTCTTCAAGGTTCCGGCTGGTTTCTTCTGCTCTACGCATGATTGTGTTTCGTGATAATTTCATATTGTTAATAGCAGTTATTTCTGATTTTTTCTTAAAATTTTGAAATAATATTTCACCAGCTTTGATGAAGCCTTCTTTCCATAATTCTCCATCTTGAAGCAGCTTATTACGTTTAATTAAAGTTTCAGCAACTTTGAATGACACAATTGTAGCAGCCTTTGCGCCTGTATTGTACTTGACGAAAATATTTTGTTGTGCTGTCAGTAGTGTTTTCATGTATGTACCTTTGCTTTTCTTAAGGCAGTGCCCTCTGGATAATCTTCTTCGTAGTTTTTATGAACAGTTCCATAGTGTCTTTCGACGTTTGCTTTTTTCGTTAAAGCCACATTCGCGTTGCAAATTATACATACGCATTTGTCTTTCATCATAATAAAGAAATTATCTTCTTCCCATTCTTTATGATAGTGATGAGTTTTTATTTTTTTTTTATTTGTGCGTAGCATAACCTTTAAGCTCCAGCTGTTACATGTGACACAAACGTAATTTACTTTTTTTTTGTTAGGTATTTTAGTTCCATATCAGTGGCGACCGGTGAAAATTTTAAGTGTTTTTTTTTTTTTATGCATATACATAAAAAAAAAAAAAAACACTTTTGTTTCCTAATCAGTAACGAATTTATTAATAAATAAATTTACATATTAAAAATTGCTTTACTAAAAATATTTCATCCTCACCACGAACAAACACCAATAATAAAAGTTTCGTATCAATAGCAATGACAAGTTCAAACGAATATCGGCGTTAGGTTAGATCGCAGTGTATTTGTTTCGTGCAACGATAATTGAAAAAATGTAATTCTTTTCATATTTTCAACAGTGATACGCTTAATAATTCAGCCTTGTATCTATAATAAATATCTTATTTTAACAAAATAAAATAAGATTTACAAAAAAAATAGTTCGCCAAGAACACGCTCTAATAATAAACGGTTCATATCTCACAGAAATAACGTGCGCAGGCATAAGATACACTGTCCAAGCGGCAGTGTGTCTAATGACGTAATGTGCAACGATAGCAAAAGAATATCGGCGTTAGATCGCAATGCATTTGTTTCGTGTAACGATAATTGAAAAAATATTATTCTTTTCATATTTTTAACACTGACACTCGTCATAATTCAGCCTTGTATCTATAATAAATAAATAATTATGTTATTTTAACAAAATAAAATAAGATTTACAAAAAATAGTTCAGCAGACACATGCACCAATAATGAACGTTTCATATCTCACAGAAATAACGCTCGTAAGCATACTAAAGATACACTGCCGTTTGAAACAGTGTGAGAATGACGTAACGTGCAACGACAAGCGCAAAGGAATTTCATCCACTTTGTTTCTTCATCTAGGAAAGAAAGGAATTGCTTCATAACGAATCGTAAATTCCTTACGAAAAGTGCTTTTGAATATGCGTTAAGAATTAACAGAATTGCTTCGGTGTTCTTTAAGATTTGTAAATGATGTATATACTAAATCAGTGTGGAATTAGATATTTGCATTGCAAGATATTCAGCCTGAATTACAAGTCGGGTATTTCTAGATGGCATTTCCTAGATAATGGATGTTTTATTAGCAGCTTCAGCATCATATTTTTGCAGCTTAAAGGAGATGCTTAAAACGTTTTGCAGAGTAGTAGTATTAAAAATCTATTCCTCTATGGTTTCTTAACTTTTTCAAATTATTATTCAATATTTAATATTTTCCCCACTTCTATTACAAAGTATTTCGTTTCATTTGTGACTTGTTTAAATTTTTTGCTGTTCATTTCGTCTCCGACAACATGTAATAACTCTTGCATTAGTGTTGTGGATGTCGAAGGGTTATTTAATCTGGAAAGTGTTCTAAACAAGGAACATTATGGGCCATTTCTGGCCACCAGTAATCATGTTTCTGAATAATTACACCGAGCTATTAAGTTCATTTTCCACTAATGGACTTAAACAGAACATCCGTGCTACCTTGTTGGATTGAGACTCGGTGTCATAGTTGGAGAGCGGAAATGTATGTGTTTGGGCCTCTAAGTATGGCGAATTATAATCATCAATTCTTTACAAGATTTGTTTATTTATTACGAATATAATACATTTAAAAGGATTAAGGTGAAGAAATGAAAGGATTCACTTTCCTCATTGAAACTAAATTCAATTTTTAACTTCAGTTTCCGATAAGATCAATCTTTGAGGATTATTATTATAATTACAGCTATTTTGCCTGCTTCAGTTTAGGAGTGCCCCTGTTTAAATGTCATTGGCTATTTACTCATGGATTCTTAGGGCATTGTGAGTGTAAATGTACCGAAAAGTATATGTAGCATAAGGAAGAGAAATTTACACATACCTTTTTCTGGGTGTTGCGCCTTTTCCTCTCTTCTGCGATGTCGAAAAACTACTGAGTGTGTGTGGGGGGGGGGGTAGGCAATTTCGTAGAATTAAGTTAGAAAAACCCGGGTTTTTTTCCGTAATATATATAAACATATATATTATATTGTATAGGGTGGGGAAAAGGTGAAAGGGTTGATTTTTTAAAATAGGGAGGGGAAGGGGAAAGGTGGTTGACTTGGTGCGGTCCGTTTCGACTATTCGTGGTCGTCATCCCGTCAACCACCTTTCCCCTTCCCCCTCCCTATTTTAAAAAATCAATCCTTTCACCTTTTCCCCACCCTATATAATATAATATATATGTTTATATATATATTACGGAAAAAAACCCGGGTTTTTCTAACTTAATTCTACCAAATTGCCTCCCCCCCCCCACACACACTCAGTAGTTTTTCGATATCGCAGAAGAGAGGAAAAGGCGCAACACCCAGAAAAGGTATGTGTAAATTTCTCTTCCTTATGCTACATATACTTTGGTAAACCTACATCTACAATGCCCTAAGAATCCGTGAGTAAATAGCCAATGACATTTAAACAAGGGCACTCCTAAATTGAAGCAGGCAAAATAGCCGTAATTATAATAGTGTATTAAGAGGAGTAACATGGGAGTTTTCCCAGAAATAATATACACAATCTTTGAGGATTTAAATGCTTTACTTAGGTTTAAAAAATTTCTTTACAATCATTCACATAAAGTTTGTTTATTCTAAATGATTAATCTGAGCTTTATCTTATTCTTTTCATTTGCTATTTTTCTATATTTTTTAACTAAATGTTTAGTTTGAAATTACCGTTTTTTCTAAAAAAAATTATTTTTAATAATTGCACTGAACCTTTTACAGGCGATAAATACAAGCGTTTCTTGATACACCTCGAAACTGTTGACAAAAAATACTTGCAGTCTAATTCGTGCTTGGTAAGTCCATATTTATATACAATTTTTTATTCTATTTGTACTTAGTTCACATGAAGGTGGAGAACGGTGCCCTCATCTCTGAGATGCTCACAGATAAAGACAAATAAAGCAGGCTGCTGTTGAAGTTTTAAATGAAATAAACGAAATTTTTTATGTTCAGTGAAGGCTTCCTTAAATAATTTTTTTAAACTTTCGAATCTTATTCTCCTTTTTCATTATGACCAATCACGTTTGTAATAATTAAGACAAGTGGATAAATTATGACCCATTCTTTGGAGTAGAACTCATAAAAATGCATTTAAGAAAGGTGTAAGGCAGAAGCAGAACTGCCAGGAGAAAGTTATTGATTAGAGCCTGAAGAGAGGGAGGGCTCATCGTTTAACCAGATTATCCTCTTCACCACGCCGAAGGTAGAGAATATTATATGAACGAGAGATACTTTATTATTTAAACAATTGTAATGGCCTATATAAATACAAATGTGATAAGATAAACGGTGCATACAATGGTGGAGTTAGTGAGAGAAACATTTTAATAGTAAAAAAACTTCGTTGGAGAAAGCAGATATCTTAGGGAGATTTGAGATATTGGCATGGAAATCCGAATGAAGGGAAAACTATGCATCATAACTTCATATATTAACGATCAGACAGTCATTGGCGATCAAATAGCAAAAGATCGCCATTTACTAGCTTTACACTATGGTCACGTGTGTGTATTTTTATATTTCCTTGCGAATTCACAGTTGCCTCTTTTCATCAAACTAGTCTGACAATCCACATGCAAGATTCAATCGCACGCTGTTCAAGTGTCAAATGTGACCAGACAAGTTTCAGTTTTAATGACATATTCGAATGAATCCTGTCGTATGCATCGTTACAAAAACGTTGTCAATGAATAACTTTCTCCCTTCTTTTTCTTCAAGAATTGATACCAAGCAAATGGATCGATTGTCGGATACTCTTTTGAATTTGGGACGGTCTTAGTTCTAGAATTAGTTTTATGCTGTCGAGTAGGCTGACAGAAGAGTACGACAGCCTATAAAGGCGAAACCGAATTTTTTTAAATTATTATTTCTGCAGAACGCATTTGAAGGAATCATTTCAATCAGAAATACTGTTGGTTTGTTTGAATCAGAAATACTAAATTATTAAAGATTCTTCTAATAAAGTTCTGGAAGGAATTTTATTTTTATCATTGTTACGACCGTGTTCTCTGGATGTGAGAAAGTTCTAAGCATCAAAGGACGGAAGTTGCAGAAGCTTTAGCAAAGAAGAATAATATGTGCGGTTTTAGAATGTAATACGCTAAATAAAATAAGTACTAGGTTGATAAGTAGAACGGAAGCCAAGTTGACCACTAAATGACGAAGTCCTAAAGGAGACGATCTTACTGTTTTGGATACATGCAATCTGTTGTTAAAGGCAAATAATAAGAGACCAAGAGTAGTTATTAAAATTGGGACGAATTAATAGCTGCAAGGGAATGAAATTGATTAAAGAGATAAAGCCAAGGAATTCTAAGTTTGGCATTCTTTAACATATGTCAGATTGAACAAATACAGAATGTTACAATTCTGCTTGAAGGAATGAGAGTTAAGTTTGGAAAGACTGATATGAATCGTTGATATTATATGAGCTACATAATATGCACCCAGGAAGTTCGAATCAGATTACACAGAGGAATAGGATGCACTTTTATATTAATTGAATCTTTTTATATACATCGTGAACTTGTCTAAGATGAGTGTTTTTGTTTTTTTTTAAACAGGAGTGATAGATTTCATTAGAAATGAGAAATTAATTACATGGGCTTTTCTGAGTAAAATGGAAATGAGCTTCATAATAGAATTAAAAGCATTCCGAAGAAACGTTTTAATTGAGCTCACAAAAGGAGAATTAATTGCTATGTTTGCTATAGGCAAACATGACAATTAATCTCATTAAGGAATTCATAATGTTCATTACAATCTTTGAAACATATTGAAAGACCAAGCCATTTTATTTAATTCTCAACTGACAGCTTAGTGTGTAAGTGTACTATCTTCATTGATTAAAACAGTTTTCCCCCGGAAGTGAAGAGATTAACTGAGCAACGAGCATCTTCTTGCAATTCGTGAACGTTAACTGCACAGAATTCTCTTATTCCTCTCTATTGTTTATCCAGCAATATACATTTTAAACCTGGAGGAAGTGATAAGCAGTCTTGGTGAAGTTAATGAAAGGAATTTAAGAAGCCCCTCTCAAGATATAGGAAGCTAGACAGCAGAATTCTTTGTTCGCCTAGAATTTAATTTCTTAAATTTAATCTTTCGAATGCCGAAGAAGTAAGAAGTTAAATTCAGAAATTAAAATGAAGAGATTTGATTCCTTCCTCCCCGGCTTATAGATCTCGGTAGTAAATGTGATGGACTTCAGAGACCGATATTTTTAAGCAATATTCTATCGAATATCTTCGAAACTGCCTCAAGCTCTACCTTATCAAGGTCGAGGGCGAATGATAAGAAGGAAACCAGGGACGTATCCTATGAGTGGTCATTAATGATGATTTTTAATAAATGATAGTACTTCACTTTCGAAAATGCTTAAATTAAAGTGGAAGGGATTTCTCTCATTTTAAACATACACTGGATTTTGAGAGACGTTAATTCGCAAAAAAAAAGTGTAGAAGGCTCATTAATATACCACATTGACTGGGAAAAATGTAAGCAAACCGATTTTCAGTATGGCGTGAGGACTTTTCGTTCAGGCTAAGTGATTAATATTTTTCATTGTTAATATCCCTGTAAGGCTAATATGAGCTGTTTGGACTAATTGTGAGAAATAACGAGCTTTATATGCCTTCCGTAAATTAATACACTTCTTATTCAGCAATCCATATGAATTGTACTATAGATGCTTATATTATTCATGGGTAAATTCTTCACGGCTATCTAGTATCACTTGTTGGGATGAAGATTACTACCACAATCTGCCTCCTTTGATTCTAATAGAAAACAAAATAATCAGAGCTATAGCCATTACTAATTTCTTCACATACTCAACTAGTGCCTGTTTGCTATTCTTAATATTTTGCTATTACAGAAACTTGATATAATATTGTATAACATATATGTAAGAAATGAGTTTTTAGTATATAATGTCGACGGGTTTACGTCAAGGTCGAACTTGCTGGTAGTTCACTACCCAAACAAAGAAGTTTTTCACAAATCTTTTAATTACTAAGCAACAAGCATCTACAATAAAATGTATAATGTAATATTTATTTAAATTAAGGAGATATTAAATCCCACGTTGTTTTAAAACCGAATAAGAAACTCAGAGATTGGAATCAGAGAGTTTCATGCCGAATATAGTAAACTATAAAAGTATCGGCGATTACTAGCGTGAGCTAATGCAAGTAGTCCTAGTACGTAGTACGATACCGGGCAACTCGCAGCAAAGGTGGTAAAGTTCTGATCGCTATGCTTGGCTATATTTTCCATAATGTAAAAACACATTTCCTAGGAAATGTATGCTGTTATTACATTATGGCGGGAGGTCACTACCTAGACCGGTTTCAGCCTTTTTTGAGGCTTCATCAGTGAGTAGCTAGACCAAATTAATACATAATATCCCCTTAATTTAAATAATGTTTATATCGCCGAAATGAAGCCTATTGGCTCTTTACATGCAAGTAACTTAATGGGTGAACCTGTTTGACAACTCGTATAGCAGAGTATATAAGTTCTTTTCGCTATACCCTCTGGTATTAATAATTTGGTCTAGCTACTCACTGATGAAGCCTCAAAAAAGGCTGAAACCGGTCTGGGTAGCGACCTCCCACCATAATGTAATAACAGCATACATTTCCTAGGAAATGTGTTTTTACATTATGGAAAATATAGCCAAGCATAGCGATCAGAACTTTACCACCTTTGCTGCGAGTTGCCCGGTATCGTACTACGTACTAGGACTACTTGCATTAGCTCACGCTAGTAATCGCCGATACTTTTATAGTTTACTATATTCGGCATGAAACTCTCTGATTCCAATCTTTGAGTTTCGCATTCGGTTTTAAAACAATGTGGGATTTAATATCCCCATAATTTAAATAATGTTTATATCGCCGAAATGAAGCCTATTGGATCTTTATATTTAAGTATAATGTAATAGTCTGTAACATCAGGTTACACTTTCAGAAAAAGGATTGCGAAACCACTTCTTCCGACTAATATTGACTTTTATTTTAAACCCTGTTATAGAAAACGTTGAACAGTCATTTCCTAGTATTGGTTAACTTACTTTAAATTTATATTCTTAAGCGATGGTTTTATAAAATACGATCCTCTTAAATTTAAATATAATATAATTGAATATGCTTTAAATAAAATATTAGCATATTAACCCATGATACTGATGTACTACACTTACAACCTTTCGTAGGTGGGAATCACATAAAAAACTTCAATTGGGTTGGGATGTACACAAACAATAGTAAACTTCTTCTACAGCGTTTCCTAAAGCTCTACATGACTGTAATTGCTCTTCCATTTTTGTTGAACAGATGGTTGAGAGTTTCTGCTAGGGGAACGTCTGATGTTGGCAGATTCAGTAAAGGAAAATGCTTTTAACTTGAGTTGTTTTTGCATCTGATCATTTTCGCATCAGGAACATCTTCGCTAAGAGTTACATTCTTTCTCGTGTTTTTTTTATATTTAACAACATTCTAGGAAGATACTAAGAGGTTATTTTATTTTTTTCCCTCCTTGGAACTTTACTGCAAAAGAATGTAAGCAACCTCTCTACTGCGTATAAAGTGACAGCACAGAATTGGAATGGGCGTGTTGTTTCTGCGTCGAAAACTATTAGAGGAAGGAAAGTATTCGAATAAAATTAAAAGCGAGTCCATAATCAGTTGAAAATTGAGAATTGAACAAGTTATAATACAGTAACATAAGAATTTGATAGATGCAAAAACCACATGTTTTAGTCACCCTCGCGTCTTTGATGCTGCCACCCGGTAGGTTTTCATTTTATCCCTAAAGATCGTCGATCCGAAAGACATCGATTATGATAGATTACTTAAGGAACCTGAAAAAATGGAATTGAGAAGGGAGTATCTAATCATTACATATCGACCTCAGTGGAGAGAATTTGCCAATGGAAGACTCGCCAGTCCGTAATTTCGATGAAAGTGACAAATATTTTGATAATTTTGGCTTTAAAAAGAGATTTATATCCACTAAACGATATTTTAATTTTTTTTCCAACCTAATTTTATTTTTTTATCTTAACTTTTTATTGTTACTTTATTTTGTTTTTATTCAACAATTTGCACATTGTTTCTGTTTAGTTCAATCCTTCTATAGCGTTAGTCATTATTTTATAGTACATATGTGAAAATATTTTTATGTCAATCTCAATCATAAAATGTTAAATTTTATAGCTTTATAGCACGTCAAGACGAGGGTTGGATCATCTGGTAATTCAGTTATGGAGACAACTTATGAACATAGGCATTATGCACTATGAGATTAGAATCCACAATTTAGTTCACCATGTGTGAATTATGCTAAAAATGACATGCCGTTGCCCAATTCCTTTATTAATCATGGTCAGCTTTGTATTTTAATTCCACAAGCGTGATTAAATTGCTTTATCGATAAAGTTTCGGTTATTTCCTAGAAATAATTATCTTCAATTGCTTGCATTGAAACGATTTCTGTCTGTTTTGTGTTGAATGAATTCATACAGAGTTTGTGAGAGAAGTGTTGGCTACAATACTTACGTGATGTACATACAACAACCTCGAGTAGGCTAGTAATAGTAATTTTGCACGAGAAACATGAACAAGTATTTGAATATTCCGTCAAATGCATTGAAATATCGGCTCTAGTTCGATGTTTGTTTAAAAAACTCGATTTCTGAAATATCTTGAAATAACTCGTTAAGAGAGAAGTTAATAGCGTCTTGCAGATTCTCTTCTCTCTGCAAATCTGTCCAGTACGCATACCGTTTGGTTAAATTCAAATATATAAAGCCAATCAGCATTTTCATTTCCTTGATTATTCCTAATAAGAATCAATATAGTTCAGTCTCAGGGAACAGGCCTCTAAACAATAGGTAATTGGGAGCAGTCCTATTTTCCTGTTTATGCAAATTCCTCAGGCCATAAGACAAATGATTAAAGTATTCTTAACCATTTAACCTGCAGATATAAGCGTGATAGCAAAAGATTTTGGGGGATGATGAAGTAGATTTGTCTTCCTTTAATGGCATTCTCATTTCGGTTCTTTTAGACCAAATAAGACGAGACGAAATTGTATGGTCGTCTTAGGAGGTGTATGTTAAACTGGAACGATTTTTTTTTTAATTCGAGTTAAGGCAAAGGGGAGGTTACATTCGCAGTGAACAGCTCTACCCAAAAGAGAGCTTTTATTTTTCATTTAGACAATCATGCAACTGGATATCTATTCTTGTCCATAAGGAATCGGTTTGTGATATTGTATGTTACGTATTTAAAATATTACGAATATCAATACAGAAAAGCACATTCTCTGCCACGTTTTTACTAATCGTTTCTAGAACAGAATTTTCTCAATGGTTTACACTTATGTTATGCAAATTAAGTGAGTAGAACTGAAGTTTTATTTGATTATGGAAAGTACCCTTGGGTAATAAGGAATCACACGATTCCTCTCCTGTAAAGTATCACAGCCTATCGGGATATAGGAAATCATTAACTCCTTAATCCCCACTCCATGCCTGCGCGAATTACTGTAGTCTTGTTCGAGCGTCTGTCTTGAGTAAAAGTTCTTTTAAACGTTTTCTGTATTTTAAAACTTTTTACCGGTAAGTTTCCTAACTTTGATATCCGTGACTGACTTAACATATCCTCCATTTTTATCTATAGAACAAAGATGATATAACTTCAATCTTGTTTTCACGTTTCTTTTGGCTCTCAGTTCGTCGCCACGCGTAATTTCAGAATTGGGGATGATGTCGACTGTACTGTGATGTGAGTAGCAGGTGTGGGTTCAGTGCATGTTGTTAGCTCATGATTTGTGCTTGAAAAACATGATTGTGTGTGACGTTTGCAAGTAGGCTTTAGTTAGTTGTTAAGATTATTTAAGTTATACTTCATGAAACATATATCGCGCATTGTTTTGTATTGAATAAAGTACTCCATGTTACTCCTCAAATTGTATTTTCGAACGTTTTAGAATTGAAAGAAATTTACTTGAGTAAAGGAAATGTGTAAACTGCAATTTAGTAAAAGATTATATCGTTAGCATAGAGATTGTTTCTATTCAAGTTTCCGTTTTTTTCTAGCAAAATCACAATGCTACGTTGCCAAAATATCCTCTGGCAACGACCAGAAGATATTTTGGTAATGGTTTATTTTTTATATTTTGGTATTGGTTTATTTTTTATATGTAGTATATGGTTAAACATTTTTCTTTGCCAGAACAGTCTCATTGGCACTTATTCTCCTCCAACAAAATACAGTTGGAAACTAATAGTAGAAGAGTGTTGTGAAGAAATGATTGTTCTGCTCCGTTGTACAAACATGATTTGTGCAACGAGTAACGTGCCACGTCTGGCCAGTAGAAACGAGGATACTGTTAAAGCTTGATGTTTTTTGACACAGGTTCATGCGGTGACGTCCACTCGTCATATGTTTTGTAAGAACACATTATACTGCATTAAAAATAAATCTCATGCCTCGGAAATCTCTTATTTCCGTCCGCAGCTCGCAATGAAATGCTTTGAAAATTTTAATCGTTTCTCTATTGAAAACAAAATTCCTTGTTACAAACACCTTGACAACGAATAGGAATTATGCTCTCTCTCTCATACTTTGGCCCTGCTCACCATCGGTACAAAACATCATATTTTGTTTTTAAAGCACACAAAAAAAACCTAGACGTAGAATACTAAGATGGCACTTCTTTACAATCACCACGATACACCATATCCCGAGGATCTCAACGGATTTCCTTTCGAATGATGTATGCGGAAAGATGAAAGGAGAAAGAAACAAAAAAAAAGACATTTGCGTTGTTCGATTAAATAGATGCGGGTCCCATCACACTTCGGTTGTATTCATTACTTTAACTTCTATGTGAAGGGTTTATATAATCACCTATTTCGTATATCTGTATATTTCTTGTTTAGCTGTGTGGTAGTTTGGATCGATGGAAATTTAACTTCTTACTTCTCGAAAGCGAAATCCACAACCAATATCTTGTGAATAAAAATGATATGCATTCAAACAGATGTTCTCTAATGATAATTTAATTTGAGTTACTTTGGACGATGAGGTTTTTTATATTCTCGGAAAAGCTGGGAAGTTTAATTCGTTATTCAAGGGGAGAAAGAGAGTCACTTTACATTGAATTAAGAACCCTTCCCGATGAAGCGTATATTCTGCGTTCTAATTAAAAATACTCCCCCCCACACACACACTTAAATCTGCACTCGGTGTTTCTCATTATCAGAATAATTATAGTTAAATAATGTCGGAAGGGAGTATTTTTAAAACAATTACTGAATGCTGGATATTAATGAAGGAACAAAGACGTTGTCTTTTCAATCAAAGGCCCTATCTGAAATTAAACAACTTTGCTTGAGAATATTTTAGTTTGAAGTTTAAAATTCTCCCTTGGGGGAAGATCATTAGAAAATAGAAGAATAATTTGAATGCACACAGCTGTGACTGCAACTCATTAAATGCTGTGATGGTACATTTAAGTACAGACTTCATTAGTCAACTTTTTGTAAGACTAAACTACAAAGGAATGTTAGACGGGTTAAAGAGTTGAGGATGATAATACCAAGAATACAGGAACTACTGCGTCTACTTAGTTTCGTGCGTTATATATGCATTATTAAACACTAAATCTTGTTTCATTTATTTCTATATTTGCTTTTTTCGAACCAAACTGCGAAAGATTAATTAATTTCTCTGTTGAGAAAGCAGAAAAATTATAAATCTCTAAGAGGAACAAATTCAAATCTCTATGAACTCTAAGTAGGGAAGGGAAACCCCTCCCATTTTGCCTGGTTCTGTAATACTGTAACAGCGATTTTAAAAATTAAAAAAAGTTGATATTTTATCTCAACTGCAATAATTAATTTTTTAGCTCGCCGTGTAAGACTAATGAACGAACTCAGTGCAACTTAAAACAACACAAATCTTATAAATAGCTATTTGATGTTCAGACTCTACTGCTTAAGAGCTGTGAAAGCAAATCTGAATAATCACCTTATCCAAAAACAATTCTTTGTGAGAGAGATTTTCATAGCCGTCTATTTAAGTTATAAGTCGGTTATAAAACTTTGAAGATCATTTTTAAATATAACTTTACTATTGTGTTTGCCATCGTCTATTTGGAGATGTCTGTCTCCGGGTTTAGTGCACTCTGCATGATCTCAGGAATAGCAAAGAAGCCAGGGGTGCGCCGGCAATATGTGCAATGTGTGCGACGCACACAGGCGCCAGGATAGTAAAGGCGCCAAAGATTTCAGGCGAGGAGGCAATACTTAAAAATATTATTTATTAATTATATCAAAATGAATTACATTTGTGTTTAAATTTAAATTATATTTTATAGATTAAACAAATTATTTATAATCACTTATTTGTTATTAGTCCTTAAGAGCTTATTTTATTCTGATCCTAGTTCTAACAAGTAGTTTAGCGTAAACAAGTAAAAACTTGAACGCATGTGAGTTTATTGTTTGCAGGATGACGCGCGTTTGAATTTGTTTAATCTTGTTCACACTCGCCTTTGCTCTAAACAAATATAAGAAAATCTGCCGCAGTTTTTAATTTATTCTATATTCTGTTATTATCAGCAGAATATAGGCAACATCTTGCAATGTACCTGAATCGTCATGAGAAAAATTTAAATCATTTGAACAATTACAAAAAATGGACAGAATTAATTACATCCCTAAAAAATAGAACTTGTATCGATCATTTGCAGCAAACAGTTTTAGATAATGAAAGGAAACGTTGGTATGAAGTTACGAAAAGAATAATTTTTGTAGTACAGTTTTTAGGCAAACAAAATCTAGCTCTTCGTGGTAAAAGTAATGAACTTTACGATCGCAACAGTGACAATTTTTTAAAATGCATTGAGATGTTAGAAAAGTTTGATCCTTTTATATCGGAACACACTAGACGTGTAGCTAATGATCCTGACTTTAAAAATATTCCCTCCTATTTAGGAGATAAAATTCAAAATGAAATACCCACTTTATTGGCATCAAATATTAAAAATAAAGTTTTTATAAAGTGCTTTTTTATTGGGGGGAGGGCGCCAACTAAAGTTTTGCACACACCAACCATTTCTGAAGCCCAATGTTTGTTTTATAGGGGGAAAACATGCACTGCAGTGTTAGTAATTAACACTTTAGGAAACCATCAACCTACGTAATGCAAGAAGAGAAACAAAATTCACACTGTTATATATATATATATATCAACAAGAGAACAGTTCGTGAATAATCTTTATTTTTCAGATTTTCGAGTATCACAATTTCTATAAGGTGGTGAAATGCTTCTTTGTAAATAGTCCTATCGCACATTTACTTAAAGGAACGGTTAGCCATCGGTTAAAATGTGAACTATAGTTTCTCTTATACAACTAGTAATCGTAGCAGAATCGCCGTTATGAAGTTATATGGAATGAATCTTCAGCTCTGAAAAATATTTCAGAACTGAAGGGTGTAAAGGTCGGAGGATGTAGCTAATACTATTTGATCATCTACAAATAGCAGTGTATCTATCTTCATTTGTGGGGTTATTTGTATACCACATGTGTTATATTTCCATATTGTTATTTTTATATATATAATTATAACAACATGGAAATATTGTTATAATTAGTAATAAAGAAAGTATTTTACCTTGGGTATAATAAATGTTAAAGATACCAAGCTATTTTAAACCTGGTTTTACTTTTTACATTTATATCTCCTCCTGAGAGTTTTATTTAATAAGGTAAAAACACCTTATGGTAAATTGTTATGGTAAAATACTTATAAGCTCTGTATTACTAAAATCTTGGTATTCCTAGCCTGGCTCCCACTGATGAGACCTCAATAAAGGTCGAAACCGGTCTGGGTAGTGGCCCCTTGCCTTTAATACAAAGCATCATACATCTCCTCCAGGCGATGTGCTTTGCATTAAGGGTTAATATTAAGATTAGTGGTCAGAGCTTATTCTACTTTTTACCATGAGTTGCCTTGGTCTTGCACTACGTGCAGGGTCAGCTAGACTTGCAGGCGCAAACTTGACTTGTTTGTCTGTTTGCTTACTTGGGAAATGGAGTAAAACCAGGTTTAAAATAACTTGGTATCTTTAACATTTATTATACCCAATGTAAAATACTTTCTCTATACACACACACACACACACACACACACACATATATATATATTTGAGGGAATTTCCTCTGTCTTTTATATATTTGTCCCAAATATATAAAAGACTGAACCTGTACAATTTTCTTTTTGTTAACAGTTATGTTTAGTTTCTTATTTATTGGTTCTTTTGATATAATCACGCACTTTGTTTTCTTTAGGTTAATAATTAGTCCCATGTCTAAGCTTTGTGACTAAGTTTTGAAGATCATCTTCAGATTCAGCTATAAGTACTGTGTTATCTGCATACCTGAAGTTGTTGAAGTTCCTACCTCCGACGTTTACACCCTTCAGTTCTGAAATATTTTTAAAAACTTGCTCACTATATATATTGTACAGTAAAGGTGATAAAACACATCCTTGTCTTACTCCTTTTTTTGATTTCAAAGTGGCCAGAATATGTACAGTATGTTTATAACTTATTGAGGCCATTTGATTCCAGTATATATTTGTAATTATACGTAGATCTTTTCCATTTAACCCATTATTCTCTAGGATATGTATTAATTTCTTCCGATCTGTTGAATCAAATGCTTTGGTGTAATCAATAAAACAAAGATATATACTTTTCCTGGTTGTCAAGGCTTCTTTGTTAATTTTGTTAATAATGTTTTCAAATTGAAGATTTCTTCTCTTGTATCTTTGTCTTTTTGAAAACCTGATTGCGTGTCTTCTATTTCTACTGACAAAGTGTCTTTTATTCTTTCTAGGATTATTCTCAGTAGTAATTTTGTAACATGGCTTGTTAAACTTATTAGTCTATATTCTGAACATTCAATAGTTCTTGGAATTTTGGGAATAGTGACAAAGATGGATTTCCTTAGATCATCAGGGATGTATCCTGTATCATAGATGTTATTAAAAATAACCTTTAGGTCATTAAGTGTGTTTTCATTTACCTTCTTTAACAATTCAATAGGGATATGATCAGAGCCCGGTGTTTCACCTGTTTTGATTTGACTTAGAGCGTATTCTATTTCTTCATAATTAATTGGTTCTCCATCCATATTTTGTATATCTCGTGCGCCTGTGCGATCAGAGTCAAACAGTTCTTTTCTATATTCTCTCCATCTTTTTATGATATCTTGTGTCTCTAGTAGCATTTTTCCATTTTGATCTTTTATACAAGGATTATGGTTGAAATTTTTCTTTTTATTTGTCAAGACTTGGACTGACGTATGCATTTCTTTACTATTATGTTTCTTGTCCAATTCCTCTATTTCTTTACATTTTTCATTCAGCCACTTGTCTTTAGCCTTCCTGCATTCATTTTGTATAATCTTACTGAGTATTCTATACTGTTGTGTATTTAAAGTTTTCGTCTTTCATTCATAAGTTCTAGTATTGATTCGGTCATCCAGGGTTTTTTCTTTTTGTATTTAATTTTTGGAATAACCTCGTTAGCTGTTTTATATATTGCACTTCTAAAATTTGACCACCTGTTTTCAATTTCCTCTGTGTTATAAAGTATATTGTCTTCTGTTTTATATCCTACATGATCTAATTTCTGAGTTAAACACCATTATGTTGTCAGGTATATTCAGAGCTGTGAAGTCAAGTCTTTCAGTATGATTGTTTTTAGAAATGTTTTTAAGTTTAATTTTTAAAGTAGAGACAACGGGGTTGTGGTCTGAACCTATATCAGCACCTGGGTATGTTTTTACGTTGTTATATTATTTTGTATCTATTATTTATAATTATGAAATCTAATTTGATTTCTTATAGAGTTATTTGGGTTTGTCCAAGTATAATAGTCTGCTCTTTGGTTGTTAAAAGAAAATATTCATTATGAGCATTGTTTTGAATGCGGAATTGTATCAATCTCTCACCTCTTTCATTTCCGTCGCCTAGTCCAAATTTTCCAACAACTGGATTTTCTTCCCCTTCTCCAACCTTTACATTCGAGTCACCCATCACTATGAGTATCTCATTTGATTTTACATATTCTATACATTTTTGTAAGTTATTATAAAAATCTTCTATTTCTTAATCATTGTTGAGTCATCGTAGGGGGCATAAACATGGATAATTATGATGTTAAAAGGCTTTGCGGATAATTTAATAAGTATGTATTATTCTTTCGTTTATGGGCCACAGCCCCATTACATATTTAAAGATGTCTTTCTTAATCATGAAACCCACTCTATATTCATGCTTTTCTCCACCAGAATATACAAATGTAAATCCTTCTTTTTCTAGAGTTCCCGTGTTAGGCCATCTTGTTTTACTAATTCCCATCACATCAACTTTAAGTCTTTTTATTTCCTGTATAAGTAAGGTTGTCAAAATTCCGTAGTTTATATAATGTTCTCACGTTCCAAGTTCCATTTTTCAAGACTGTTTCTTGTTCTCAAACGAGAAATATCAGATGCCGACCTTCCTTTCGGATTTAAGTTGACATCATCATGGAGTGTACCTGCAGCGCTCGTTTTACTCACCGTCAGGGGTGTAGTCCTAAAAGAAATAGTGCCAGACCTTGGAACAAAAATCCAGAGCATGAAGTGCGGCATTTATTATTATATTAATTTTAATTATATTATATTAATTATTATATATTTCAATTAATATTATATTATATATTAAATAATATATTTAATATATAATTATTACAATTTATTATAATGAATTTAAAAGTTTTGATAGTTTTAAAAAAGTACCAGGGCGTCGCCCTGACCCGACTACACCCCTCACAGTTTCAGTGTCTACTTCCCTGTAACTATTTACAGCTTGGGACGTTGTAGAGGTTCCAACTTCCAAAGCATAGCTTGTAAAATATTTCTGTTTCTCCATGGTCGACTATAGGATAGTAACGTGGTGAGGCCCGATCTCTTCCACGTCTGCAATTGCCAGTTAACTTGGCTCACTCTGTCAGCCGTTGATCTGTATTCAGAATCTTCTGCCTGCCAGTTGTTTCACATTACCGTTGATATATGAATTCTTCCGCCAATGATGAAACAGCAGATGTCATTGCCGTCCTAACATCTCCCACGCTGGCCACATAACGTCTTGCGATGCACTTTATAGCTTTCTGCCAGCTCTTTGCTTAGTATCAACTTTGCCATGGCTCATTACGACACCATGTTTCCCGGGGGGGGGTCCACGTGGAGGCATGATACTAAGACTTCTTGGGTATGGCCCTCCGGACTTCACTGAAATATTGGCACTGCCGTCTATATCAGTTCCATCAAGTTTTTTGACCGTGTTGTAGGTTGCCAGCCCACCACGGAAATCCATCCTAGGCTTAACTGTGCTCAACATACTACAAGCATCATTGATGGCTAGTCAGCCAAGCTCCTGGTAGGAGAACACAGCTAATCAAGCATTGAGCTGGTTGGATAGGTGGAATTTAGTCAAATTTTAAAACTTCTTTTAAATTTGGAATGAATAAAGATATACTCGTTGGTTTAATTTTTGGTTGGAATAGGCACCGTTTTTAGAGAAATTTGATAAAATGATGCACATTCATTTCCGTAAGTCGATATCGGAATATAATTTTTCCAAGGTCAGTATTAAAAATTAATCGAGTTTGCTTCATTTTTGTTACAATCAAACCAGAAATCCAAAAACGTTGGAGGTGTATTTTTTTAACAAACACGCAGTCCAACTGGACAGAATTTTGACAGAAAGCAGATACCGAGGTGGAGATATTATTAGTCACTTGACTTCAGGATTAAAATAAAGGCAAATGATGAGTTAAGAGCATTCTTAAGGAGTAGTAGTACATTGATCATCTTTTTTTTTTTTAAATAAAATTTTAGCGTGTTGTGTTATGTTTCATATAGTCGTTTTCGACTCCTGGGGATCCCACGAACATACACTCTCTGTTCAGATTTGTCCCTGACAATGTCTTCCAGAATTTACAGGCGCATTCCAGTTGCTTCTTTAACTCCATCCACCTATCTAATTCTTGGTCTTCCTCTTCTCCTGCTTCCATCAACTTTAGCAAGCATCATCATCTTCTCCAGACTGTCATTTACTCGCATAATATGTCCGAAGTATGACAATTTTTGCTTGATGATCATAGCTTCGAGCAGCAAGGTGGTTTTATTCTGTCTATCACTGGTTTATTGGTTTGTTTTGCAGTCCATGGTATTCTTAGTAAGCGTCTCCAAACCCATAATTCAAATACATGTATCTTCCTTTCACATCGATACAGTACCACACGGAATACCATTGCTTTCACGATTTTGATTTTTGTTCCGAGGCTAATATCTTTTAGTAGTGGCTATTAAATATACTCTGGGTGAATATGTGACTATATTCACATTTACATTCCGAATGTAATGGGATCATCTAAAATAATTAATTCGTCTAGCATTTATCTCTCTCTCTCTCTCGCGCGCGCACACACACACACTGTTATTCGTATTATCATGCACCAAACGATGCCTATTATAATTATACCAGCGTTCGAATAACCGTACAATAAGACAATATTGCAGTTTTTATGATTATTTCCAGGTTTCGAACATAGTGTGTTTCAGCTCTTCCAATACGAAATCTCGAAATATTGCACATATCTTAATATTTTTTTCTCTTTTTATAAGAAATAAAAGAAATGTATTTTATAACAAATTATATAAACTAAGCATTAGTATTATAAAATTACGTTTTTTTAGTAGGATCTAATAAAACATAATTATTTAAGTTATGACAAAATAACGTATCTTTTAGGTTTTATTAACAAGCTTATTTTTAAGTAATTACTTAAATGTCTTGTGCCGCAAATTTGAACATAAGTTGAGTGATTTGTTGTAACGATTTAGTTTTTAGTATTTGGTTAAATACTTTCAGGATTTGCTCGTGCACTTCGTCATCGCCATTTTAAGTGGGAATGTGTTGGAAGGTAATAACCGAATGTATTCATAAAAACTCGGTGCATAATTATTCTAACACAGTTTAGCCAAATAGGTGAACTGTATGTTATTTCCACGTTGACTGTTACAGTATATTACTGCATGAATTTTGTTTTAATTTTGGCGCATCCTACAAAGCTGTTTTGCAAATAAATTAAGACCACGCCAGAGAGAATCTTAATAAATTAATTTTCTTTTTATTCCATTGCTAATATCCCGTACCCTATATTCATGTGTGTATTGCGAATGCAAATTATTATTCATTGTGCACTTCGGTTAACATGTATATACTTTTATCCTTCATGTCTTCTAGTATAAATTGGTAGGAAAAATCCTGTTATGTAAGTAATTCTTAATATTCAGATGTTAGTTTATTATTTACACACTGTATTGTGCTATTTTCAGAGCCCTAAGAGATTTAAACAGTTCAATTACACTTCTTTTGTGAACAGTGATGCAGATAAAAGAAATATCAGCACTTGAGGTAAGTTTTTACTTATATAAAACTGGATGATAATAATTTGTTAAAATTCGTCAGGAAACATTATTGTTAACCTGGGAGACTTCCCATAAGAACAAATAGCTTTTAATATGTTAAGTTTAACCAATCACACTAGATGAAACCAAGATATTGAAACAAATTTAATTTAACATTTTCATCTCTTGAATCATAAGTCAAACTGAAATAGTGTCCGTTATCAAAAGATATTTCGACTGGCTCACTGTTTTACACTTGAACTCTATCGCTGTCTGTTTCCTCTAATGAGATTCTCTCTTAAAGTTAATGCATTAATCTTCATAAATTCATTTGTTTTCCAAAGTTTGACTAAACAGTTTTCCCAACTATCATTAAAATCCTATTTATTCAGAGACTATTGGGAAAACTCAACAGTTCTTTCAGTTCTCAAACTTTGCTCCATTTCTCTAATACGAATTTTTAAAAATTACTCCCATTAAAAATCCTTAAAAATCCAAGGTTGCGTACTAAACAGCAAATTGTCGATATGATGGCTGTTCTTTAGAAAAGTGATTATCTTTTATGAGTGAGCATCCTTTTAACTGCATCTTATCATAGCCGTTTCCTTATCATGAAGTTGTGATATTATCTTCATAAAACTGCTTTCTGATGGGTTTACCTTTTTCAGCTGTTCTTTCTGTAGTATTGAAAGCGCTGTGGGGGATATAAGAGGAAAACACAAAAGCAAACATGCAACCATCACCAACAGTAATTTAGCTTGCTTCTAGAAAATAACTTGCAACGGAGATGCCATGTTACTATTATTGCTCCACGAGGATATCAAATAACAATGCTGGTAAAGTGAATCAGCAGGTTTCATAGTTCAGCCACCCACTGTTTAATTGAATTAGAAATGTAAGAGTTTCAAAACTTTTGTAATATGAACCCAAAAACTTCCTGCATCATTTCCCGGTGTGAAATGATGCAGGAAGCGAAGACGGATCGACCTTCGTACATATGAAATCCTTCGAGTATTTTGCGCTAAAATTAAGTCTTCATTGGAAGAAAGAAACACTTCTGCCCATATTCCACTTTCACAGCATATTTTTTAAATGTGGAAATGAATCGCATATTGTAGAACCCTTTATACGAAACCTTTCCGATGAAAACATGAATGGGCTGGTTATGTACACAGAAGAGAATAGAATACATTTCTGAAAATCCCCAAAACTAGAAGCAAAACTCATTTCTCTCGTTCTTTTCAGTATTACAACAAGAATCGCAGTAGCAATGCTCAGCTACAAAGTCCGTAGAAAATGTGGGAAAAGCACATTTTATTTCCACACGTGCAAAAAAAACATTAATAAATATAATTAATATTTATTTCCAGTCTCGTCTGGGTTAATGGATTCTGTTTCAGCTCTCCAGTCAACAAGCTATGGGATTGAATTATGTTGTGCGCAGAGATATTCGTTGATGTCTTAAAGTGGAAAATGAATGTGATCGGCGTGAAACTGCTTCTTCCTTTCTGGATGCTTAAAGTGACTTGAAAACGATCCATGGGTGGTCTACCGAACGAAACGTTTGAATCATATAACACTTAAATCTCTTCCATTGTACTAAATACACATATTTCCATTCCATTTAATGGGTGGGATTGAGAAGAAATGAAGACTCTTTTTTGTTATCAATGTCGACCGATTATTTAGTTTTAAAAATGAAACTGTCGCTAAAAAGTCGTACTAGGTATTGTATGACCATTACGTAGTGTTTTGTTAATTGTTTAGTAAAAGACTTCCAATATAATACACTTCCAGATTATATATTAATGAAGATTTGTTTTAGTCACTATTCACCTATTCCATCGTTAAATGCCATTGAAGTGTTGGTTGAGGATAAAAATATGTTGTTTCATATTGCAATTAACTCATAGGTTAACTTTCGGTATTGATGATTCTCACCGCCATGAACAATACAGGAAGTCATATTGAAATTGATCGAAAAGAAGTAAAGAAATCCATTGCGCACTTTGCTTGATTTTATTCAGTATAACCAATGAGAAAGGATATATATTGTTTACTATCTGGACTTACTGCGCGCCATACGTGATTTTTTTAGCTTAGTTTTTTCTTTATTTAGCTTATTTCATATTAGACTTAGGAGGTTGATCAGCAAAATATGAGATACCTACCTGGTTCGATTTCACGACATCTGAGGCTTTTTTGTTAGTTTAAAATCGAATGCATATTACCCTCCTTTCAAAGATAAGCATTCTCGGTAACAATAATACTCAGCTTCTAGTCATTTCCCCATCTCTCTTGATTCGTCATTATTTGAGCCGCTTTTATTTTTTCTGCGTCGACTGGTAAACTTCTTAGTAATAATTTAGCTGGTACGTCCTATGTTTTTGCAATGAACCGATGAAAAAATTTGTTGAGAGTAAAAAATCACATTAACTCTTGTAAATTAAGTAACAATTCGCAGTTCACTAAATTAAGAATACAGAGTTTGCACGAGGAAATAATTATCTTGATCTCGAGGATTAATGAGAAAGTCTCCCTCCTCCGTGATATAGCGATATTTCGGCCAGCTACTCGTCTGTAAGGATGGTATATAATGAGGAAGGGATTTTTGATGTCTCTTCGTCTTAAAAAGTTTATTTGGACTCAAGTTACTGTGCTTAAGCAATTCCTGCAACAGCACTTTAACACATTTATTTGAGGCACTGCATTCAAACCCTCTGTCTCGCAGAAATCGTGTTTTCCCACAGAAAGTTACAATTATTCGAAGTGTGATATTATGATTGTTAGCTTTATGTTAAACCGATCTTTAGATTCCTCACGCTTTTGTCAATTTTCCAAAGGTAGTCGCACAAAGATATGTTTTGATACTTAACAGTATTTTTCCAAACACGAAATTTTTCATTCACAAAATCTCTTAACATAGTTGTAAAGAGGTGAACTCAGCATGCTGTACCCTAAGAGGGTAATCCGAATTAAGATATTCCTTAAGTTTTCATTACATAACCCCTTAATGCCGCGCCACCATGTACAGTATAACAAAATGACACTGCCTTCTGGAGGTAACTAGGACTCAAAGACTTTTGCTACTCGAAGAATATTTATGGAAAGTGAACTAAAAGGTGCACCTGCTGTTCGAATACGAAAACTGTCGAAAACAGATAACGAGAGTTATGGCTTTGAATCTGAGAAATACTCGGCAACTATACATTAACATTAATTAGGGATTCATCTCCAATACATTTAATGTTTAAGGGGACTGTATAAAGTAATTGCACTTCCATTGTAATTCTTATCAAATGGTTAACCCAAGATGTTCGTTTAATACTCCGTTAAAGAACCAACGCTAATTAAATTAAATGTCCGACATTTTTCAACCATAGGTCTTCAATGAATATATGAATGAACATTTTCCAGTCAAACAGAGAAGGTTATTTATATATATAAAGATAAGGGAGTACGCGAAATAAGTCTTTTGGATTACCAGCATTAGTTGCAAAGGTGTGCAATAAAGGTCCTTCCTCCATCACATGAAATGCTTCCACGTCGAAAGCTGGCAACCTGGTTATTGAGTAGATGGACATTGTGATGGACCACCACCTACGTATGCAGTACATACCGCACTATGGTGGCCTAATCATCAGTTCAATTACATTTTAGATTTGAGGTTTATCCCTAGACTGTAAAGATGAAATATACCTTCACTATTTCTGGATTTTTATCGGGCCTAGTAGTAGCTCAAAAGGCAATTTTGCATTGGAAAATTAAAAAAAAGAAAATAAACTGTGGACATCGCCCAAACATTGTCCTGTTAAAATACATGCATAGCAGGAAATGTACATACACACTTCCGTTGTGTAGGTATTTAACATTTAATTAAATTTCGTAAATGAAAAGATTCAGTTTTCTCCGATTTTTTCGTTTCTTAATGATCGTATGCATTCGCTGATGGCAGTAATTTTGTTTGTCATTACCTTAGATAAATTTCGCAGCCGAATCCAGAAATAGAAGAAAATTATTAAGGATGTTTAACTTCATTTGGACTGCTTGTCTAGTTAATATGTAATCTGCTTCAACTACCACAGAAAGGAATTCCGTTGTTTACTTGGCAGCCTAACTGAAGGTAGCTTGAAGATACCCCATCGTCTTAACGAACAACTGTGGTTTACTTAAATAATCCAGTATTTTGTTTCGCATACCATTAAGAATTTTCTTATTTTCTTAGACGTTTTCAAGTATGACTACGAAATGTCTGCGACAAGCAATTATTTTTTTTTGTGATGTCATATCACTAATAGATCATCGCTTACCAGTACTGAGCTTGTTTAGCATTGCAACATGGAAATATAACATCCAGTGACTTATTTCCGGGTTTCGTTTCTTATCAATTTAATGAAGCTACATTTTTTTAACGTACACATGAAATGCAATCAGTCTGTGTGTGTGGGGGGGGGGGGGTTGATTTCGTTTTGTTTTTGGTGGTTTCCTTCTTTACTAAATGAAGGGCCTTGGAAGTTTTTTTACTGTAGTAGTCCTCTAATTTCTTACCTTTATTATTCCGAGTCTTCTTTGTTTGCATGGTTTGATTAGACACACACATTTCTTTATACCTTCGTTATTTGTAGCATGTCTTAAGCTGTATTCATTGTTATTCTTCTTATTGTGGCATTACCATTACGTCATATTTTTCTGACCTCACCGTACCCTTTTATATTCTAAAAATAACATTGTAGAACCGTAACTATTTTGTTCTTACTTCACTACAAATATAATTCAAGAAAAGTATCTTAGGTGTTGCGTGACAGCTCCTTCTTTCAAACTTATCGCCAAAAGCTCTTTGTCATTTTAAAGTATTTTTATTATGTAAATGCACAAACTGAACTATTAGGCAGCAAAAAACAACAGTTTTCTTTATCTCTATTCCTCGTGATAGTAATTCAATACTGCCGTCAAAACTATTCGTTATATACTCAATATAACGATACAAATGTCAGGAAATCAGACTGTGACAATCCACTTTCCTTTCCTAGCACATACTCTTCTTGCAAGCATTTGCTGCAGTGTCAATTCTTGAACGATTTCTGAAATATTTAAACTAACAGCAAGCGGAATGCAATTTTTAAGACCTTTCCCATTTTGCATAAGCTCTTTTTCTGAACCTTTTACTTTATCTTAGTATTTTTTAACCAACTATCTCTTTTCTCGGATTTTTGTTCAATTCAGTTTAATACAAATTTAATTTAATCTCTTAATACAAATTAATCGAATTGCATTTAATACAAATGCAATTCGATTAGTCTGCATTTAAGAGATCTTAAACTTTGAACTCCATTAATTTATTTTAGGCATTTGGCTGTTTTTTAATTTAGTAAACATGTTTTTTTTTTAATCTACATTAGATGAAACAAATTACAGCATAACATTTGCGCCTTCTATTGAGGCAATTTATGGAAAGTATTCTCAACGAGCAAGTAAGGCGACTTTAGACAGTTCAGATAAGCCAAGTTTTATAGCAGATAAATGAGAGCCTATTTTACACTGTGAGTGTGTGGTTTCTTTAACACTTCAGGTTTGTGTAGTGAAGGAGTATTTTTCAGACAACCTGTAACGTTGGCGTGGTTTTTCCTAGAATTTTCCATGCAGTTTATAGAAGGTTCTTTGCTAGATTCTTCACTACTGATCAGCGCAAATTGTATCGATATGACTTTTATCTTATACTCTTTGTTGACTTCAAAGTTAGGTTTTAAATTCCTTCAGATCATTTTGAGACATGAGAATGTCTCTCCCAATAGCTATCAATTTATTTGCTAATCTTAGAAACTTTACTTTTTCTGAAACTTTTATGTACCCGGCCCCTAAACATTTGTTAACTTATACTGTACATAAATGAGAACCGTTGATACTGAGGAAGCAAGTGTTGACCAAATAATCTACCACTGGAATGAAGACCGAATGACCGACTAATACAAGCTGGGAAAATACTGGAGACACGTTCGAAGAGTTTATAAGTTAAATCCAGCATGGATTTAACTTATAAACTGAATTCCATCCATATAGTTAAATTATTTTTATCATCTCGAATCGTTTTTTTTTAATGTATGTTGAATTATTAAAAATAGTGTGCATTATTCAGAGGCTGTCCAAAATACCAAATTTCATTAGCATAATCCAACAAAATCCATATTTGCAAAATTTTGCATTGCAAAAATTAAACAGAGTGAACTGAAAATTAGTTTTCCGAAGGATTCCAGGTATCATACTTTAAACAAAAACTGGACTAGGCTAATACAGTGATGGAGAAGAACAAAAACGAATAATCGATTTATACGGTTGCATACTCATCTTCCACCTGAGAAAAGTAACACGTAATGAAACGAAAACCTAACCCGAACATCAGTTATCAACAGCAACTCAACCCACCTCATTCATTTCTTTCGATTCCTTATTTCACGTCTTTTCAAATATGTGTGGTATTTTATTGATCCCATTTTCTTGCTAGTTTTTTCCCGTCCTAACTTCTGCTCACACATGCTTTGCACTGAAACGAAGGCGAGGAAACTGAACTTCAACGCCATGCTTATACATTTTCAGCATTGCTACTCTGCGTCTTTAATTAGTGGCACATGCTGAGTACAGCATTAACCACATCACAAATATTAGCACAAGTAATAACAGAGGTAGCTTTACTGAATGATTTGTGCTGTGAACCGAACAATAAAACCATAAGAAAGTGCTAATTCCAGGACGAATAAAAAGCGTAGAAAATAGAATAAAGAGACTCGTAAAGCTATTTGTGACAACCCATTAGTGCAGGACTTTTTAAATTATGAATTATTAATGAGTGGAAATTATAATCTCGGAGATTATAGATCGTATTAAAAACTTACAAAGTAACAAGCAGATGAATCGCTGAAAAGTTCAACTGACTGAAAAACGAACCACTTCTCGAATGACAATCCTTTTCTCAAAAACGTATTGGTTTATGCAAATATTAAATTTCTTTTGTCTCCTAGCAATCATTAATTCATCCGTTTTTCCAGAGTACAATCAAGTTCCGTGCCCTTTTGTATTTGAGGTTATTAAAATGGTGATTGCTTATAAATTAGCAAACAAGTGCTTACCAGACTGATGACGGTTGGTTTGTGCCAGTGGTGATACCCAATATAATTATTCCGATGCAGAAAATCGATCGCATAGTTGTAATCACTTAGATATAGTTAAGAGAAAAGGTAACGTCAAAGGTGTATTGAAGGAGCTGGTTAATAAAAAAAAGTCGATGCTATTAAAAGAATGAAGAGGATTATCTCTAGTATGCCGGTAGGTTGCAATCATCGCAGTTATATAACTGCTACGATTGTACAGGAAATTAGAATTTGCACTGTGGATTGAGTTGAGATGTAATAATCCTGAAATCCTGCGCAATATACCTTACAGAGAATTTTTTGCTCAAGACTTTTCTTGACTCTAATAAGCGGGTTTGTAGTGCCATTCCAGTTTCACAATTGAACTGTACAAAAGAACAGTACGTTAAGCAGTAGGTTGCTACGTCATGAATGTTGTTGTAACATAATGAAACATTTTGGCATACATGAAACCACTCTGCCCTTTTTTAGTCAGAAGAGTTTAAATTGCGGGAAAAATGAAAAATTACCTTAGAAGTCAAATGTATTCATATTCATTTATCATTAGAGAACAACCACTGGACACGTCCGTTTCTGTCCAGGAAAAAAACAATCATCGACGAACTCATTACATTAACTACGAAGTACCGAAACTGCTTCAAGCTCTATTAAGGTATAAGTTTATTATTTTTTTATATCAAATTTCATTTATTTACCTCACTCTGGCTTTAGAGTAGCTAACCTTCAAAACATTTCTTTTGGTACCTAAGAAACGAGTTTTTATTTCGTGTAACCACTCCTCTCGTTTGATTCGAATACTTTGTTCATCACATAACGTCATAGCTGGAACGAGGAAGACGTTTCCGTTTACTACACGATCTCATACATGTCATAACCTATATCTCCAAACAAAACATTTTTCTCTCCCAAGACTCCATGAAAAGTAATCGTAGGCCATTTAACTTACCGCGTACGTAATTTCTTGCGATTACTATTCGCCGTCTTCCCAAATGAAAGAAATATTCCTATTTTAGTGACAATCGTCTGATCATCACACGCCACCACGCGTATCTTCTCATATACTGGGCAATAAACGACATTTTTTTTATGCTGGCAAGAAATCAAAATGAGTGTGTTATTAGTTTTTAAGTTAGGTCAAATTAACATTGTTTGGTTCACTCTTCAAGACACTGATTAGATGATATTTGACAAAATTAGCAGGTATAACAACACAAAATCGGCATTTTACCTTCTGTTACTTAGATTTTTTTATCATAATAGAAAGTGCAGGTATTAAGTTCGAAATCCTCTGCGAATCAAATTTCACACGACATCTCTCACAGGGCATATCATTGCCGAATTCGTTATCCATTACGGCTAAATATATTATGGCTCGAAGTCTCAAATATTCAGATATTGTTATGAGAAATCGTACTGAATCTATTCCTCACCTATTTCGTTAAAAGGAATAGCTGACTCGGTGTTAAGCTAGTGAAGCAACTAGCTTTCAACAGTACTTTAATGCTTTACAAAGTTTGAGTTCTATAGCAAAAATATGTTAACCAATATTATCCATCTCATCTTTCTTGTGTACTTTTAAGCTCTGTTCACAAATGAAAACTCGCTGGTCGATTAAACAGTGGAAACTGTTTTACACAGACATGAAACAGTGGCTGTCTCTTGTAGCCCCAGTTTTAGCGATTGTATGACTCCTTCACGAAAGAATATAGATCTAGAACACACAGGAACCGGGAATTGGTTAAAGCATAGATAATCCGTTAATTCTGCTACAGAGATTGAACTAGACATTTTGGAATTTCAGTAAACTGATTATCCATTTTTCCTTAACCTTGACAAAAATCCCATGGACTAGCTTATTGGATAGAACTGAACCCTATTCACTAAGAGTTTGACAGATAATTTTATTTTAGTTCAAGTTGTTTCTTGATGAACTTTCCCTCGCCAGTCCTTATCTCTATCATGTCCAATAAACTGCCTGAACGCAAATTACGCACTTGACAGTGCTCTTGAAACCAGCGACACAAGAGTTCAGTCGGAAGGTTGCAGAGAAAATATATCACTTATAGGTGAATAAAAGGCGATCGACATTGACAGGTTGCCACATTTCGCCAACTAGTGCAAACCTTTGCGAAACAACACTTTATTTGATTCGTGAGTTTCTCCTAATTTTTTTTTCTACCGGCGAGATGATTTGTATCGATCCGTTTATGCAATGCAAAAAAGTCTGAATTTCGTATCAGTAGGAAAGCTATAAGTGGTCTGAGTTTTCTACTGATATTTTCTTATAGTTTCAGTACAAAATTGCAGCTTTCTCGGACTGCGTTTCGTCAGGATTGCACTGTAATCGCAATAATTTATTTGTTGTTATTTTTACTGCCTGCGTGAATTTTTAACATGGGAATAAAGTTGGAATAGGTGTATGTAGGAGAGTTTTTTCCACGAAATAAGTATTGACGAGCAAAACTTGGTGAAAGTGGAACTACCATTCCTATATCCAGTCCGTAAAGCCAAAATCAAATAATCGAAATTCCCAATTAAACTGTATTTTTAATAAAAGGAACCACGACCAAAAAGGATTCTTATTCTGAATGCCAATTTTAGGGAAATATGATCGCCACTTTTATAGAACTAGAAAATTTATTTTCGTAAGGACTTTTTTTTTACGTAGTGTCAAACTTAACGAAGGGTCTTTCTTTAAATATCAGATGATTGAAAAGAAGACGAATAGCGAAGAACCAACAAATTATCATAGAAATATATGAATCATTAATAGTATAATCTAACAAAATAAAATTGAAACATGGAGAATTAAATGAGGAATCTGAGCAGTAAGTGAAAAATATGAAATACCATTAAAAACTAGAGAAATTAGAATTCGAGTGACATTTAGATGCTTTGCACGGATCATCATCAGTGCGAAGCATCTAAAGTGAACGTAAACTGATAATGAATCTTGAAACCATTTTATTTACTCATTTATTTTCATATAACTTTGTACATGTATTTTATATTATTAACTAATTTATCTCCTTGTAACTATTTATTTACCTGTCAATACCCTGCCTTCTGCTTAACTATTATTATAGTGGTGAATACAAAAACTGTCTGAAACCTCTGTCTAGATGAGTTGCAATCCCACCTTGTTTATTGCTTTTTTTAGATGTGATATTTTGAAGCAAACTTCTCTTACTTATTTAGTCAAATGTTTTGCGCGATGTAATTGAAGATTAAGAAACAATGGAAACGATATTTAACTAATTTTAAGCTGATGATCATCGTTTATAAGCATAGAATAATTGCCACTGGGAAATAATGCGAAGCGAACTAGAAATGTCATTACCGCAGAAAAAAAGGTCTCCGCGAAATATCCATTAAAATGATTGAAGGACAAAAGATGTTCTACCCCATTTTTAACAGCAAGTAGATAAAAAGAAACGTGCAGAGAAAATTTAAAAATAAATCGCAATTCTTTCAGGGGATCATGCAAGGTTGACGATTACCAGGAGATTTATATTGGGAGATTTTACAAGAGAAAGCAGCGAACCTTAAAGTAATTGACGATCTGTTCATTTTCAGGAAATGATATAAAGAAACGTCCACATTAATAAAAAAAAATGAAACCCGGATCAAAAGTAAGTATGTTTTCGATCCAATTGAGGAGGCTGCAGGATATTGGAAGCTGTTCCGTAGAATGAAAGTAATGAGCATTGAAAAACAAAAGTTTGGTTAGTGGATTTTCGTATATATCGTTCCAACTGTCTATGTCGGTAAACAGTTAAGCATTATGAATTATTAAAGGTGGTTGAGTACCAGCGTGGAAGTGTGTGTAGAAAAGACATTCGGGGAAATAAACCGTTAAGATCATGAGTGATTATGGATTATAAGAGATGGATTTTTGATTCAATCGCATATTTTCCATTCTGATTTAGGCCAAGAACAAGATTTAATCTTAGCTTAACCCCGCATTCTTAGGCAGATGGATTTGGTATTGGACATTGCGGGTAGGGAATGAGAGAGAACTCATGTCAATTCGATCGCTAAGGAGAACAATCACCTCTCTGCACTTAGGAATATAGAAATACTTTGTATCAGAGGGATATAATAAATGAAGGTACTTCTTTTCTTGAATACACATTACATTGGAAAGTAAGTCTTCGTATGAAATGAATATTTCCTTACGTAATAGCATTATAACATTTCAAATGTGTGGAGGCGTATTAATCGCCTGGAAATTGCGATCATACACTTTTCATCGCGGTAATAAAAGTACATCAAAAGTGTACAGAACAACTTCATAATTATATTGAGTGCAAATCAAAATGATCTTCCTCCCAAACAAATTTTATACAAGCATATTCAAACCAGTTGAATATGTTTTTTTTTATTATTATTATTTGAGTTTTACACCAATAAAGACAGGCCTAGTTGATCGAGTGGATAGCATATCTACTCTGCAACCAAAGGTAGTGTGTTCAAAATCAGCCTTGAACATAGATGTTTGCGATGCTCGTTCATTCAAATTCTTGTAGACTATATATACTATCTCAAGATGGTCTGGGTCACCAGGGGAGAAGTAGACTTAAACTTAAACTTATTCCACTGGGGAAGAAAGACGTCTTTCGAAATGAGAGATCATATTCCGAATACGATCACTAGCAAAGTTCATTTATTCTGCCATTTTAAACTGAATTTTACTAGTTTTTTCTCTGTTAAAGAACCTGATGGAAATTTGCAAGTTAAAAACTGATTTGAATAACTACGCCGAAAACATTTTAAGAATTTATTTTAATGACAAAAATGTGATATCTCTCAGACTAATAAGATGATTAGTTTATTGCTCATGTGATAATCATCGCCAAATGTCACTGTGATAATTATCACTCATTTGATAATTTTCTTTATCGCATGAGGAGTGACGCGATCATTTTCTTTCCCTATCGTAATATACTTGAAACTATTTTTTAGACAAATACTTATGATAGTTCGTAAAAAAAAAAATTAACTGGACCCACCGAAAACCTTTTCAAAAATAGAAAGGCCTTATAAATAGTTTGAAAATATTCCACTTTTGGACATAAACCGTAATTCAGTTAATCTCCAAAAGATTATGCATACATATAAAGACCAGATCTACTTTATTGAGCTTACATATGAGGGAAGTGAATACATCAAGAAATTTCTCAGCTTAGGTTCTAGTTCAACGTGTATTAGGGTGTTTTCGGCCCAACTCCTGAGGCCAAGAACGTCGAATTTGCCATTTAAAGAAAGTAAATGATTGAGCCATCCTTTTTTTCATGTTTACTCATTGACGTCTTTACCAATCCTGGAGTTAACAGGTACCTCCACTCAGTGAACAGGGAGATCTTTTCTAAAAATCATTCTACTTGTAAACAATTTCATGATTATAATAATTTTTAATTATAAAAACATTTTATAATACCAACTTTGCATGTCGTCAATATATAAAGAATGAGAATTCAGTGAAATATCCTTTTATTATTTTTTTTCATAATGCTGCACAATATTCTAAATAGTTTATATATTAATAGTTTATATATTTTGCAGCATATTCATAGGAGGGGTGAACTAAATTCAGTCTATTGATGAAGAAAATGCTTATTTGGTGAAAGTCAAGTCAAAATGGAGGTAGCATGAATGAAACACTAAGCCTACCGGAAACGTTCAGATGCGTCGGATTTAATTACAAGGTTAGTCATAAATTTATATGTATGCAAAAAAAAAACAAAATGCATACATATGAATTGTGTTTTCCATATCTCATTACACACCACCAGAAACGTTTTACAAATGATGTCACTAAATCATATTGAGATAATTATGCATCGATTGCAATAAGAACCTAACAAACATTCTTACGTCCTATTTTCACATCTTAAAAATTCTGCTTTCATTTTCACTGTATATTATCTTTTCCAAATAGTCGCGCCTTTCACGAAATCAAATGCCAACATTTTAAACTACAACTTTAGCTTGTTCCTTTAGACCATCACTTATGTGCATTGCTGGATAATTTATAGTGTTTTCTTTTTTCAGTAGAAATGATCTGTAATTTCAGATGGCAATAGACTCGTAAAGTTCTCTCATACTTATTTTATAACATTTAAATATTTATGCTTAGAGCATACAATTCTACATTTCATATAATATTAAACTAAAGTTATCCATTCAGCAATAAGAAAAAATATTTTTCTGACGTTTCACATCGTATTACACTTATTTGCCACAGTTAACTCATAAACATCTTCATCTATGATGAGCACCGAATGATCATCCATTTTCTATTCTTATCTCCATTTATTTTAAGAATGATCAAGCCTTTTTATTCATGCATTTATCAAGCTGGGAAAGAAATAAAAATCATTTTAGGTTTAATTTTTCATTTATTCAGATTGATCTTCGGAAATTGAATCTCCAACTCTTATGGAGGAATATTGTTTTTAGTTAATCGGATTTGTGTTAGTAGTAGGGGAAGCACTTCTGACAAGATCAAGATAAGATAAGGAATCGTGGCGTGATTGGTTTTTCAGATGATAATGTCATTGTGTGTGTGGTGTCATGAATTTGGAATGTTTGGAATTTTTCTGGGGAACATACGTGGCAGTGACATCACGTTGTTAGTTTGATTCACATATTGAATTGTGGGTGATGGTTCGAGATAAGGATTCGTGCCATGATTGGTGGGACACTATGAACAAATACAGGGGTAGAGTGAATGGGGGAAGTGACGTCAGTGTTGTGGATGTGTGTTGTTATCAGATGAAGATAAGTGACGTAATTTGTTAGTTGAGAATAAGTGAAGTTATTGTTTTGAATGGAAAAATATATATTAGTGGATAAGGATTCCTGCCATGGTTGGTGGGAAACTCTGAACAAAACAGGAGTAGGGGAACAGATGTCCTTGCCATGGATGTGTGTGTTATGAGATGTAGATAAGTAAATGGTTTGCATATGGCATTATGGGTGATGGATGGTAATAAGATAGAGTTTGGAATTTCACTAGGTAGCCCTAAATCTGTCAGGGACATCACGTGGTGTTTTGGTTTGCCTGTGGAATTGTGGGCGATGTTTTTGAGATAAGATATCTTGGAATTTCCCAGGGTGACAAACACCCAACATTTTCATCATGTTTTGTGTTTGGTTGTCTATAGATGGCAGTACTAATTTTCCAATATAGTTTGGGGTATTTCTTTCCTGTTAAAGACTATTGGAATTCATAGAGTATATTCGAGATGGCGGCAGCGTTTCGACCTTTTCTGAATAATTAATTATATGCTGGTGTCCCCTGAAACACACACTCTTTTTTTTATCATATACATCAGAATATTATCATCATAATATTAACCCATAACATCATAACTCATCAGAATATTTTCATTTGTCTACATTTAAGATCTTAAACATCATTGATTTTTTAATTAACGTTATCTTTTTTACAAAATGTTTGGCTATTGGTATTTTTAGTTTACAGTCAAGAGAAAAACCAAACTCATTTTAAAAAAATAAATTAAAATAAGTTCTCTCATACTTATTTTATAACATTTAAATATTTATGCTTAGAGCATACAATTCTACATTTCATATAATATTAAACTAAAGTTATCCATTCAGCAATAAGAAAAAATATTTTTCTGACGTTTCACATCGTATTACACTTATTTGCCACAGTTAACTCATAAACATCTTCATCTATGATGAGCACCGAATGATCATCCATTTTCTATTCTTATCTCCATTTATTTTAAGAATGATCAAGCCTTTTTATTCATGCATTTATCAAGCTGGGAAAGAAATAAAAATCATTTTAGGTTTAATTTTTCATTTATTCAGATTGATCTTCGGAAATTGAATCTCCAACTCTTATGGAGGAATATTGTTTTTAGTTAATCGGATTTGTGTTAGTAGTAGGGGAAGCACTTCTGACAAGATCAAGATAAGATAAGGAATCGTGGCGTGATTGGTTTTTCAGATGATAATGTCATTGTGTGTGTGGTGTCATGAATTTGGAATGTTTGGAATTTTTCTGGGGAACATACGTGGCAGTGACATCACGTTGTTAGTTTGATTCACATATTGAATTGTGGGTGATGGTTCGAGATAAGGATTCGTGCCATGATTGGTGGGACACTATGAACAAATACAGGGGTAGAGTGAATGGGGGAAGTGACGTCAGTGTTGTGGATGTGTGTTGTTATCAGATGAAGATAAGTGACGTAATTTGTTAGTTGAGAATAAGTGAAGTTATTGTTTTGAATGGAAAAATATATATTAGTGGATAAGGATTCCTGCCATGGTTGGTGGGAAACTCTGAACAAAACAGGAGTAGGGGAACAGATGTCCTTGCCATGGATGTGTGTGTTATGAGATGTAGATAAGTAAATGGTTTGCATATGGCATTATGGGTGATGGATGGTAATAAGATAGAGTTTGGAATTTCACTAGGTAGCCCTAAATCTGTCAGGGACATCACGTGGTGTTTTGGTTTGCCTGTGGAATTGTGGGCGATGTTTTTGAGATAAGATATCTTGGAATTTCCCAGGGTGACAAACACCCAACATTTTCATCATGTTTTGTGTTTGGTTGTCTATAGATGGCAGTACTAATTTTCCAATATAGTTTGGGGTATTTCTTTCCTGTTAAAGACTATTGGAATTCATAGAGTATATTCGAGATGGCGGCAGCGTTTCGACCTTTTCTGAATAATTAATTATATGCTGGTGTCCCCTGAAACACACACTCTTTTTTTTATCATATACATCAGAATATTATCATCATAATATTAACCCATAACATCATAACTCATCAGAATATTTTCATTTGTCTACATTTAAGATCTTAAACATCATTGATTTTTTAATTAACGTTATCTTTTTTACAAAATGTTTGGCTATTGGTATTTTTAGTTTACAGTCAAGAGAAAAACCAAACTCATTTTAAAAAAATAAATTAAAATAAAGAGACTTCAATGGATTACAACAACCTTTCGATGTAGTCTAGAAATTCTAATGATAATTTAAATTACAGTCTTTCCAGAATGGGTCTTCTTAATGCAAATAGATATTCCAAAATAGTTGAATTTTATATCCACAGCACAATACACACAAAAAAACATATGAGCTGAAAGAACGATATTTCTATAAATAACCAGAAAAGCTAGTTGACTACATCCTTTAGATTTCTGTCTGTTTGTTACTCTGGATTAATTCCATTGGCACATTACCTCTTATGTTTTACCACACTTTCTGTCTAAAATGACACCATAGAGTTGAGGCTACGTGCGACTTCCTGTTTTTGGAATTCTGGTAGATTAGGTAAATTGTTTTCTCTATTTTACTTAAAAACTTAGTTAACTACATTTCTAGCCAGAATAAGTGAGCAATTAATAAATAAATGTGTGTGAATCTGTTTGAGACAATAAATTAATAAAATGTGTGTGAATTATTTACCCACACTGTAGATATGCCAATAGTGTTTCTTGAAGATGATTCATTAGTTTCTTGTCCTCTTTCAGACTATGGGAATTGCACACACTTTAGACAGTATGTGTCATTCAAGTGATTTTTCTCCACGTGACATTTCCAAACAAGTTGAACTATGGTTTTTACAGGAGAGGCAACAATTTACCATCAAATCCTTGTTAGACACATTTCCGTTAGTACAAATTTAGTGTTGTCCTCTCAGCCCAACATTTATTTCACAGTAGGGAAATTTTTTATATATATATATATATATATTTTTTGTATGTAAGTAGGTAAGTAGAGTTACAATATTTCTTGAAAACAATAATTGTTTTGAATGGAAAAAGATATATTAGTGGATAAGGATTCATGCCATGGTTGGTGGGACACTCTGAACAAAACAGGAGTAGGGGAACAGATGTCCTTGTCATGGAAGTGTACAGGAGAGGCAACAATTTACCATCAAATCCTTGTTAGACACATTTCCGTTTTTTTGTATGTAAGTAGGTAAGTAGGGTTACAATATTTCTTGAAAACAATATGCAACAATGTCAACCATAAATAAATTAACTAAAAATAAAGAAAGAAAAATGAAAGGTGTACCTTCAAATAAATATTTATGGTCACAGCAAGCAAAAAAGTCATCAGCTTTTCAAAGTTTTGAAATTCATACCCATAATGTTTTCATCATTTGGTATCATTTAAACCAAGAACTGGCCTAACTGTATAGTTTGTAATGGTTTTGATTTTTCTCTTTTTATGGTGAGCAATATTTGATATTTGCATGCTGATTCACTTGTTATCTACACACTATGATACAAATACAATATGATAAAAAGAATGCTTTTTTATTTTTGCTCCAAGGTTATTAGTATCAGTTGGAGGTGACATCACTAAAAGATATCCGAAAACGGTGAGCTCACTCATCTCCCCTTGGATGAGCGGACATCTTCTGGAGGAGAGGGATGGTGGGGGGAGGTGGAGGGTACCTTGTAGGGAAGATCACTCTCAACCTCTCGACTACCTGTTTTTCACCTGCACCATGTAATGCTATTTTTTTCCATCCCAAGAATTTCAGACATCCACAAATGGCTAGATCACTCCTCTCATTGGTTATCAGTTTGAGGTGACATTACTAAAAGATATCTGCAAATGGCAAGCAAGCTCATCACCCCTTGCATGAATTTGAGCCACAGAGATAAAGTTTTCCCATGATGTCACAAAGTTAGATAAACTCACATCAACATCAAATCCACCAGCATGCAAAAACATGTCTCTGTGTCATCTGTGCAAAAGTTTCATTTTGGAAGGAATAGTCAGGTAAACAGTACCATAAGGAAAAACAATCGAGTCGAGAGCCTTTTCAGTTACTGCAATTTGTTCATTCAGTGCAGCTATCATATTGTGTTGTGGTGTTTTGTGTCCAGTAAAGTAAAATAATGAGTGAACCACAAGTGTCTTTGAAATTTTCTTTCTTCAGGAAAATAGCACGAGACAAAACTCTTCACATAGCTCTAAAAGGATGGAAACTTTATTATTTGAGAAGATACATACATTATGATGTATTTATTAGGAGTACTTGGGAAAAGTTGCACAGGAAGTGGTCTGATATGCTTGACTACTTGCAAAGAAGAGTTGATTATGTAATGGACCTCAGTGATTGTTATATTCTGAAATGCCAAGATGGGGAATTAATGCTCGAGCTGGTGGATATAAAGTTTCCTCTATTAGTTATGAAGAAGCTGAGAGATTTTCACCAAAAATATACGACATTGATAATCATTTACTATTTTTGGAAACTGAATTACTACCAATTCATATCATGGGGAAAATGATTGCTAATCATCTAAAATCATCAATGGTAAAATTTAGACCTTCAAGATTTTATTCAATTCGATAAAGATTCTTTATTTTGAGATATTTATGACCATTTCACAAAAACTGCTTTTGTATATGTGGTGACAAAAGAATACACAGAAAGGTTAATGAGTCATGGTGTCATTTCCAGACTGATGCAATATCAAATGTATGGAGCTGAACTTAGTATGGTATCTGTTCTAAAAACTCTTTTGTGTGACCAACTATTTTGATGTAACGGATAGTGAGTAATGAACATTTTCTTTATTGAAATCATTGGAAAATGTTAAGAGTAAACTGAATATTGTGAAATATTTTCAGGTAATTACAAGTTGCAAATTTTTTTCTTTGTAAATAATAATATTTCACCAAAATAAAATATGCATTTCTAAAACTTAAATGAACAAAGATGTGTGTTGTTGTTGTGTTTTCCACAGTGAATTTTTTACTCAGTTGTTTAGTTTAGAATTTGATATTTAAATCCATAACTTTATACCTTAAAGCAATTCTGTTTAATTATTGTAAAAAAATCACTACTGTGAAATTAAAGCCAGGAATGTGGGGAGAAAACAAGTGAAGAAAACTGATATCCTGTAATTAATTATTTTAGAAAATTGTCTAATGCTACCTATTTGACATTGCTTGAGTTAACTGTTAACATTTCGTTCACATACTTGAAAATCCGACCTGTTAGAATTTGTTGGTTTTACAGAGAGACAGCAGATAATTTAACCCCAAAACGTGACTTAAATTCTTAAAGTTTGGTATAGAAAAAAGGTTTGTACTCTCCAGATAACAGAAATATAAATTGTTTCTTACTCCACACAAAGTATGATAAAAACACATCAACAGTATATTCAGCAGCATGCGAAAACATGTCGTTGAGTCATCTGCGCAAAAGGTTCATTTTTGAAGGAACAGTCAGGATACGGTGGAGTAAAGGGTAAATAATACTATATGGAAAAACAAACTAATTGAGTGACTTTGGATTTAAGGTAATCATTCATCCAATGCAGCTGCTGTATTGTGTTGTGGTGTTTTGTGTCTGGTAATGTAAAATTAATGGATGAGCGACAAAATTCTTTGAAAGTTTCTTTGCAAAAATTTCTAATTGTTTAGAATTTTTTAACAGAAAGTTCACATAAAATATAAGATCAGAGAAAATAATCAGTGAAATAATAATTAACTATTTATTTGTGGTGGTATATGAAGTAATGTAAGAAGAATGAAGGAAAATGATTATGAAAAATCGACAGCGGGTGAAAAAATACGAATTTTCAGTTATCATGGGTATAATTGATTGTCAATTTCTTTTGAATAAGACTTCAAATTTATTTCCTAAAGAAATTTGTATTTCTTAGTTAATTATTATAAGATATGCATTGACAAAATCACCTTGTAGTTGGAAAGAATTACCTGAAAGAGTTAAAAAAAAAAACAAAAAAAAAAAAAAAAAAAAAAAAAACAGAATTCTTGGTTAATAAAATATAACCATCAGCTGGAGTGGGAAATTGGTTCACTATCTCTGGACAAACTAAGAAATTGGATGATAGAATCAACATGCAAATATTGATTGTCAAAGGAAGAGAAAAATCAAAAACATTAACAAGGTTAATTGAGAGACCAGCTCTTGATTTAAATGAAATTGGTTACCCAAAATATGAAAACATGCTGTGTACTTTCATATGCTATTGGAAACATAGCCAAATATTCTGTGCTTATACCAATGTTCAAAAATATATGTATTGGTTAAAAAAAAAATAAAAATGTAAATATTACTTTTACTACAGTAACAAATTCCCAATGGTCACAAATGAATAAACTTTCAGATGAGAGTTACATTGTAGAAAACCACATGATGGTAATTCTGCAACCATGGGAAGAACCTTTGAACAACAGTGCAAATTTAGCAATAAGAAGATTAAGGAACAAAAAGAGATTGTATGTTTCACTTTATTTTATGTATGTTAGATTCATTAAAAACAACTTGTAAATAATATTTCACTCAAATAAATGTGTTAATTTAAATGAAGAAATTGGTGTTGTTGATGTGTTATGTTATGCAATTTGAGGAAGACAATATATATGTATGGTCTTACTTAAATTTTTTTTCTTGTGAAATTTCTTGCCACAAACTGACCTGAGACATTTTTTTAAAATCCACTCAGTGAATTAAGTCTTAGTTGTTCATGCAAGCCCTCAAATATTTCAAGAAACTGCGTCAACTCTTGGAAGCAAAAGGCATCACATATAAATTAATAGCCAGAATTTTAGTGGAGATGATTTCATCTGAAAAGTGACAATTTTGTTACTATATCTGTAGACACCTTAACCAGACTAGAAAAAGACAGTCCTACAAATTCTAACAATATCACTGTTAGAATTTGATTATTTTACAGAAAGACAGCAGATACTTTAGCCCATCACATTACTTAAACTCTTAAAAATATTGCTGTAGAAAATAAAAAGGTATCGTAGTGTGCAGATAACAAGTGAATCAACATGTAAATATCAAATATTGCTTACTATAGCAAGAGAAAAATCAAATGCATTACAAACTTTATAGTCAGACCTATTCTTGGTTTAAATGATACCAAATGATGATAACAGTATGGGTATGAATTTCCAAACTTTGAAAAGCTGATGAATGTCTTGCTTGCTGTGACCATAAATATTTATTTGAAGGTAAGTAAACCTTTTATTTTTCTTTACAAGTTTCCTTCCTTTATTTATTTTTTGTTTATTTTATTTATTTATTTTTTGATGGTTGACATTGCTGCATATAGTTTTCAAGAAATATTGTAACCCTACTTACATACTATATATATATATATATATATATATATATTAGGATAACCAAGCAATTTTATATGCTTGGTTATTTTAGCTCCTAATCCCAAGTATGCAAACAATTAAGTTTGCGCCTGAAACAAAGTTCAAGTCTAAAGATGGTACAACACCAGGGCAACTCATTGTAAAGGTGGTTAAAGCTTTGATCACTATTCTTAGTATTTTCCCATAATGTAAAGCACATCTCACTAGAAGATGTATACTGCAATGCATTATGGGTGGGGTCACTACCCAGACCGGTTTCGACCTTTTTTGAGGTCTCCTCAGTGAGTAGCTAGACCCTAAATACCAAGGTTTTAGTAATACAAAGCCTTATCAACTTTACCTATATAAGTTGCAATATACAATATACCCAAGTTAAAAATTTATTCCCATCAATATCTCCTCCAGAGATTTTTATTAAAACTTAATACACCTTGTTGCAACTTATATAGGTAAAGTTGATAAGGCTTTGTATTACTAAAACCTTGGTATTTAGGGTCTAGCTACTCACTGAGGAGACCTCAAAAAAGGTCGAAACCGGTCTGGGTAGTGACCCCACCCATAATGCATTGCAGTATACATCTTCTAGTGAGATGTGCTTTACATTATGGGAAAATACTAAGAATAGTGATCAAAGCTTTAACCACCTTTACAATGAGTTGCCCTGGTGTTGTACCATCTTTAGACTTGAACTTTGTTTCAGGCGCAAACTTAATTGTTTGCATACTTGGGATTAGGAGCTAAAATAACCAAGCATATAAAATTGCTTGGTTATCCTAATATACAATATACCCAAGTTAAAAATTTATTCCCATATATATATATATATATATATATATATATATATGTAAATTTCCCTACTGTGAAATAAATGTTGGGCTGAGAGGATAACACTAAATTGGTACTAATGGAAATGAGTCAAACAAGGATTTGATGGAAAATTGTTGCCTCTCCTGTAAAAACCATAGTTAAACTTGTTTCGAAATGTCACATGGAGAAAAATATCGTGAATTACATGTACTGTCTAAAGTTCCCATAGTCTGAAAGAGGACCGAAAATTAATGAGTCATCTTCAAGAAAAACTATTGGCAAATCTACAGTGTGGGTAAATAATTCACACATATTTTATTTATTTATTGTCTCAAAACAAATTCACACACATTTATTTATTTATTGCTCACTTATTCTGGCTAGAAATGTAGTCAACTGATTTTTAAAGTAAAATAGAGAAAACTATTACCAAATCTTTCCAAAAACAGGAAGTAACACGTAGCCTCAACTCTGTCATTTTGGACAGAACGTGTGGGAAAACATAGCATGAGGCAACGTGTGAATGCAATTCATCCAGCATAACAAACGGACAGAAATCTAAACCATGTAGTCAACTAGATTTTCTGGTTATTTACAGAAATATCGTTCTTTAACTCATATGTTTTTTGTGTATGTTTTGGATATAAAATTTAACTATTTTAGATTATCTATCTGCATTAAGAAGACCCATTATGGAAAGGCCGTAAGTAATTTAAATTATCATTAGAATTTCTAGACTACATACACAAGTTGTTGTAATCCATTTAAGTCTCCGTTTATTTTAATTTATTTTTTCTAAATGCATTTGGTTTTTCTCTTGACTATAAACTAAAACTACCAATAGCCAAACATTTTGTAAAAAAGATAACATTAATTAAAAAAGTAATGAAGTTTAAGATCTTAAATGTAGACAAATCAAAATATTCAGATGAGTTATGTATATGAAAAAAAGTCTGTTTGAGGGGACACCAGCATATTATTAATTATTTAGAAAAGATTGAAATGCTGTTGCCATCTCGACTCTATTCTAAGAATTCCAACAGTCTTTAACAGGAAAGGAATACCCCAAACTTTATTGGAAAATTAGTACTGCCATCTATAGACAACCAAACACAAAACTTGATGACAATGATGGGTGTTTGTGACCCTTGGAAATTACCAGCTATCTTATCTCAAAAACATCACCCACAATTCCATAGGCAAACCAAAACCCTATGTGTGATGTACCTGACAGATTTGGGGCCCCCGAGTGAAATTCCAAATTCTGTCTTATCACTATCCATCACCTGTAATGCCATATGCAAACCATTTACTTATCTACATCTCATAACACACATCCACCACATGGAAATCGCTTCCCCCATTCACCCTACCCCTCTGCTGTTCAGAGTGGCACACCAATCACGACACGAATCCTTATCAACTAATATATTTTCCTTTTCCATTCAATTAAATAACGTCACTTATTAACAACACGTATCCACGACACTTACATCGCTTCCCCCATTCACTCTACTCCTATTTTGTTCATAGTGTCCCACCAATCACTGCACGAATACTTATCTCGAACCATCACCCATAATTCCATGTGCAAACCAAACTAACAACGTGACATCACTGCGACATATGTTCCCCAGAAAAATTCCAAACTCTTTACGTCACACACACAATGATGTTATAATCTGAACAACCAATCACATCACGATTCCTTATCTTATCTTGATCTTGTCAGAAGTGCCTCCCCTACTACTTGTGTTTCTTCCAATTTAAACTTAATGACACTAGAGATGAATGAAAGCAGCTTTTTTATTTAGTCGAGAGGAAATTTCTGAATAAAACAGATTATTTTCTAAAATTGAATTCACTTCTATCCTGCCATATGCCTGTGAATTAGGAATAAATTAAATTTCTCAAATGACAGGTTTTGAAGAATTTCCATGTTGTTCCCAGGAAAGGGAAGATTTAAATTTCCCCCAGTGTTGCTCTAGACAAGGGTAAGGATATGTCATTTTAATTGCTTTAGTTCCCCTGTTTTTTTCTTCTTCTTAGATTCTTGAGGAACTTAGTAGTAGAGGGTTTATTAAAATCAAGATAAGATAAGGATACATGACGTCATGAGTATGGAATGTTTGTAATTTCTCTGAGGACACATCTCTTGGTGACGTCACGTTGTCTTTTTGTTTGCATATGGAATTCTGGGAAACTGTTTGCATCTAGTATTGTGGATGATGGCTAGAGATAAGATAGAGTATGGAATAATTGGAATTTATGCAGGTGACACATCCGTCAATGGTGTCACTTTGTGTGGAATTGTGGGTAAAGGTTAGAGTATGGAATTCTGGGTGATGTTTAGAGTTGGAATGTTTGGAATTTCCATGTGGGATACCTTCTGCAAATGATGTGACATTGTCTCTTTTGGTTGGAGTATGGAATTCTGGGTAAATGTTTGCATATGGAATGCTGGGTGATGATTAGAGTATGGAATTCTGACAAGATTGAGAAGTTGATAAGATAAGAATTAGTTAAGTGATTTAACATTGTGCCGTTAGTTCGAGTGTGGAATTGTAATGGTCAGAGCATGGAATTCTGAGATGTAGTTCAGTATTTGTCATTGACTTGAGATGAGCATTTTGTTCACATTTGGCATTATGAGTAATGATTAGAGATTGGAATTCTAGGAGGACATTAGATCAAATGTTGGGGTCTTTGGCTTGATAGTTTGCAGTAGACATTTTGTAAATTAACTACTGGATATCAGTGGTGTCCTCCACAAATACACACACTTTTTTTCTTTCATGTTCACATTTTCTAAAATAATTAAATGCTAGTTATCAGTAGTACCCACTGAACTCCCCTCAAACGCACACATTTGTTTCATGTTCACAATTTCTAAAATAATTATTGGATATCAGTGATATCCCTCTCATCTCCTCAAACACACACACAATTTTTTTTCTTTCATGTTCCATTTTCTAAAATAATTAATTACTGGAATATAGTTTTACTGCTTGTGTATCATGTTTAAGATCTTAAAATTCATTACTTTTCTAATTAAATGTTAATTTTATTAAAAATTCTAAGCAGAAAATATATTCTTAAATGTGGAGAACACATCAATGACACTTAAATTTGTTCATTTAAGTTTACAAATCCACATATTTGATTGAACATTATTTACAAGCATATTCATAATGAAAAATTCAAACATGTAAATACCTAGAAATATTTCACAAGATTTCTCTCGCTAATTCCTGAAGAAAGAGAATTTCAAAGGGCTTTGGGTTCGCTCATTTTTTTTTAATTTTATGGTATATGCAAAACAGTACAGTACAGCACAACACACATGATGTTCTACAGCCTGAAAGAACGAATTGCAGTAAATAAACTGAAAATGCAGTAGATTCTTTTCCTTTTAGGTTTCTGTCCGATGTTACTTCATTGAGCTGAAGTGGAAAGGGGACATTATTGTTGTAGGTATCTGTGACTTCCTGTGTGTGTGCATGCATGAGTTGTGTGAGGGTTTTGTTTTTGTTTTCCGTGGTGTGCTTATTAGCGATATTTTTTAAACTCAGTTATAATGTTACATATTTATTACAACACAAATAATTATTTATGATTATTTCAACTGCACATTAGTGCTGTAGTATACTTCGTTAATTTCTATGTTACAAAGTTCCAAACATTTAAAAATTTAGACTATAGTGTTATTTTTATCTGAGTGTAAAAGTCAACGGTGTCTAATCATGACTCATATCCTCCCTTTTGATGTTTATGTGCGGTCCTTGTGTGAAGCTAATGACACCAACATTGTAATTGAGATGATCAGTTCTGGTTTTCGAGTATATAGACAAAATGTTTATTGATTATTTCAACTGAATATTAGGTCTGGTACTATAATTTTCAACTTAATTCCTCTGTTACAACTTACAAAGATTATACTTTAGAACTGTATATATTTTTCTTTAGCATTAGTAAGTTTGAATAAAGGAAATGAGACAAGGGATTGGCCTCTGCATTAGCATTTTCTTATTAGAAAGGGCCCGTTATCCTATTCTGGTAACTTCACACTGAAAAACTAAAAAAGAAATTCGAGTTTGCAGACAAAACGTCTCTGCAAATTTAATCAGTGACTTTTTTGTACATGTATTAATAATCCACTCAGTGAATTATTGGTCTTATTTGTTCATGTCAACCTTCAAATATTTCAAGAAACATGTCAACTTTTTGGAAAAAAATTCAGTTACAGAAGTAGCTTGGAAGCACAAGGAATCAGATGTAAAATTAATAGCCAAAATTTCAGTGCAGAAGATTTAACATGAAAACATAGTATCAGACCTACTGTTCAGTTGAAACAATATTATTTGTGTTGGAAAAAGTACTTAACATAATAAGGATAAATAATATAGAAAACCATTAGAGGTCCACAAATAAACTTTCCCCTTGGATGTCGCAAAGTAACACAAAATCACATCAACATCGTATCCACCAGCATGCAAAAACATGTTCGTGAATCATCTGCTCGAATGTTACATTTTTGAAGAAATGGTCAGGGTAAACAGTACTATAAAGAATAACACTTCAGTGCGTTTTCAGTTTAATGCATTTCGTACATACATTGCAGCTATGGTATTGTGTTGTGCTTGTTTGTGTTCAGTAAAGTAGAACAATGGGTGAACCCCAAAAGCCTTTGAAATTTTCTTTCTTTAGGAAAATAGCATGAGAGAAATCACTCCATATAGATCTAAAAGGATGGAAACCTAATATTATTTTAGAAGATACATAGGTTGTGTTGTGGTTATCAAGAAGCACAGGGAGAGATAGCACTGCTGTTAGAGTGATATCCTAGGATACTTCCAAAAAAAGAGTAGAATACGAATTGGACATTGGAGACTATTATATTCATAAATGCCAAGATGGTGAACTAATGATCGAGCAAACAGGAAATCTATAGGTAAATTTTTCTCTATTACTTGCGAAGAAGCGGAATGATTTTCACCAAAATTGTACGACATTGATAATTATTTACTATTTTTGGAAACTGAATTACCAGCTATTCATATGGGAAGAATTATTGCAACCCATTTAAATTCATCGATGATTAAATTAGACCTTCAAGACTTTATTGAATTCAACAATGATTCTTTATTTTGGGACATTTATATATACTATACTGTTTGTGTATGTCCAGTGACAAAAGAATATGAGGAATAGATAAACAGGCATGGTGTGATTTCCAGACTAACTCCATATCAAATGCATGGAGCTGTACTTTCTATAGTGTCTGCTCTTAAGACTGTTTTATGTGACCAGTTATTTTGATGTAATGTAACCAAGAAACAGTGAGTAATGAACATTTTCTTTATTAAACTCATTGGAAAATGTTATGACTGTAAAAAACTTGTGAAATATTTCTAGTAATTACATGTTTTCAATTATTCTCTGTGAATATACTTGTAAATAATGTTGCAGCTAAATAAAATATGCATTTCTAAATGTAAATAAACCAAGTTTTGTGTCATTGGTGTGCTTTCCATATTTAAGTAATATCACATGAATTTTTTACTCAGTTATTCTGCTTAGAAGTTGATATTTAAATCCATAATTATATACCTTAATGCAATTTTATTTAATTATGGTAAAAACTGTAAAAAAAGTTAATATTTAATTAAGAAAAAGCAATGAACTTTTAAGATCTATAAAATGATATATATACAAAGACAGTTTGTGTATATTTTGTCCAAAGGAATCTTTAACACGGATCAAAATATTGGTTGAGTTATATAAAAAAGATTGGAAACATAGATTTCTGCTTAATTATGCATGCAAAAAATATTTAAGATTTTTACTCAATTATTCTGCTTAGAAGTTGATATATCAATTCATAATTTTATCCCTTAATACAAGTCTGGCACTAAGAACCAAATAGCAGTAAGGATAAAGTAGAGGGGATGGAATGTCACTGTCATACCTGTCTGTTCTTATCAGATGTAGATATGAAATATCACACACACTAAAATCAACAAAATGTACTGCAATGTGTTACCACTACTGTGAAATTAATGTAGGGAATGAAAGGAAAAAAAAGTGGGTAAAGATTATTGGAAACAAAGATTTCTGTTTATTTATTTGTGGGAAAAATATTTGAGTGCAAATGACCAAGTCATAGTGCCCATATGTTCGCACAGCAGCGTTGAAGTTAACAGAATAGGATAACGTGGCCTTTCTAATAAGAAAATGCTAGTGCAGAGTCCAATCCCTTGTTTGTCTCATTTTCTTTATTCAAACTAATGCTAAAGAAACATTTGGAAGTTGTAACAGAGGAATTAAGTTGAAAATTATAGTACTAGACTTAATATTCAGTTGAAATAATAAATAATTATTTATTTGTGTTGGAAAAAATACTTAAATCACTATTGTGAAATTAATACTACATGCAAACAAAAAACTCATCTCACTTGTCAGAATTCCATACTCTAACCATCACCGAGAATTCTACACTCGAACCTTTACGCACAATTCCACACTCTAACCAATTGAAGGATTCTATGCTTTAAGCATCATCAGCGCAATGACATCGCTTATTCTTATCTTATCTCTAATCATCACCCGCAATGCCATACACGAACCATTACCAAAAAAAATTCCACACTCGAACCAAAGATACAACGTGAACTTTCATCATTAAAGCGAAGAAAACAGAAAAGTGTTACCAAAAAAAAAAAAGTGAAAACAGTGAAACAGAAAAGTGGAAACAGTTACCAAGGCAAAAATTTCTTCTTTATTTTTCTTATCTTATTTTCGGATTTCTTAGTAGAGGAATACAAAATAGTCTTCATTTCTGTTGTGATCGATGCATATTTATAATAAAGATAATTTAATGCTATTCCATCAGTGATTTTCTGTTAATTTATACTTTTAAGCACTCATCCAGTTAATTTCTAAAGAAACTTTCGTTTGCATTGAAATTTCCATCATATCTGTTACTTTGGTTTACAACCTTGGTAAGAGCCGATAAAAATTGTTCCTCTTTTTAAATGAAATATTGAGATACTGCGTTATAATTTTGCAGTTAGCTCTTCTTCCTTACAACATTAACGTTACCCGAGAGTTAAGTAAAATGTTTGACATTGTCCAACATATTTTTACAGTTTCAGAAACTTGATGAACATCAGCGTTGCGTAAGCAACATATCTTAGAAATGCTTAGCGGATGACTTTAAATCAGAATGTATTCAAAAATCTCCTTTTCTGTTTTCACAGAAGTAATTCACACCCGGCGGCCGCAGACAAATTGACTATACTAAGTTTCGAAAGGGAACTGATGATGATAATATACATAGAATATTCATGTTGTGTATATCTACATGTTAATCTTGCTACAGCAGAATTAGTAACATAAAAATGCAGCACAGTTACGACTCGCTCGTGACAACAGATTTATGCTTTATAGTTAGACCTATTCCGGATTCATGGAATTCATGTTCTCCTTGATATAGTTTGCATCGGGTTTTACACGATTGAAAAAAAAAACGTGTGCATGAGAGAGAGATGTATTCAATAGTATTTTCACGAGCTAGAGTTGCTAATCATGTATTCGCACTGCTTTGATATATGATTGCTATTTTTGTATTTAATGTAGCATTTTCTTTTCACTCGAAACTGAATTTTCTTTTAGATCAGTGCTATATATAATAATCATCTAAAAGAAAATCTAATAAATTGCCAAACTGGAAAAATACGATTCTTCACTGCACAATTCGTTAACACAGTGTTATACAGAATATGCAGGTACATCTCCTTCTCTATCCCACTCCCCTCCCCATTAGCAGTAAACGTAAAATGGAAAGAATCAATTCTGCATTAAGAAGAAGGAATAGTAATAAAAAAAATCCATAAAAACAATTTCATCGCACATTGGGGTAATTCATTCCTACTTGGTTCCTGCTACCTTTTTACATTTCTGCTACGTTCTCCTCTCCAGTTAGAGGATGAGGTTTCTTATTTTCAGTGAACCGATTTGAGATATTTATCTTGCTGCGGAATATAAAGCCCCGTAGCAGCGGTCGCTGAACATTGTTTATTTTTTGTTTTGACCTTTTTATCGTTAAGTGTCGCCCATAAAAAATATGTTGATAAACCGCTGTGTTCTGTTACTGGAAAACCCGCTCATTAGTCAGAAGTTTTTTTTGGAGGGGTGGTGTACTTGCACTGCATATTTAGTTGCGCTAGGCTGCTTGATAACCCGTTTTACAGTGGTTTATAAATGTGATAGGAACCGATGTAAACCTGTGTGGAAGATTTCCCTTCGTCATTTCCACTTACAAACGCCAGCTCTGAAGATTTGTATGCTGCACTATTTAACACTTGAAAAAACAGTTTCTTGAGGATCCCTGTAATGTGATATATTTGAAAACAAACACGAATATTTTTGAAATCGTTAAACTGTGCAGTCTGAAATTTTAGTTCAAGTGCAAACCTGGTGCTCATTCAAATTTCCTTCATGTATCCGTTTTCCTGCGTAAAAAAAAAAAATAAATTAAAGATATATATATATGAAAGACGCATCTTCCAAAGTAATAATGTAACCCAAATAGTAATTATGATTACTATAGGGCCTAATAGTATCCAAGGGTACTACGACGAAAGAGCAGTCTTTCCAACTCCCGGATAGGCTGTCTTTTCAACTCATAAAACAAACTGCACAGATCACTCTCACTTAAGGGGAATAATTATAATAGCCTTGATCATCAGCTAGTCTGGTGTACCGAGTTCATGAGCGTCTACAAAGAAAGCATGTTTAAATCCTGCGTTGGCACATCCGTGCCAACGCAGAATTTAATATATATATATATATATATATATATATATATATATTTTTTTTTTTTTTTTTTTTTTTTTTTTTTTTCCAAATATATTTCGAAATTTCGGATATATTTTTATTCGCATATATATCCGAACCGCTCTAGAAAGATATTAATTTCTAATTAAGTTTCATATTTCTATGCAATTAACTTAAAGTGCAAATTGTTTCCTGCCCAAATTAAAATTACAGAGCCATAATACTCGGTTTCTTTTTTAACGTGTCAACTGGTAAAAATAAATGAACGCGTAACAATTAACGAAATAACTGACTGCTTCTGTGGTGAATACAAGATTTATTTCTTTTTTTGTCTCCCAAATACAAGTCAACATGACACCTCAGCCGTTTAAAGAAAAATTACGTCTCATAATTTTGTCATCAAAAGGATTCTTTCCTGCCGTGTTGTTCCCATTGAAAAGTAAGTAAATACGTGTAAAATCTAAAACTGATCTTATCAAAGAATATTAAATTTGACTGACTGAACCCAGAGAGATCACTAGAATCTCTGGAAGACCACAGGAATGTGTTGCCTCGTACTTGATTAAATATGCGCTCTATAAAAATTTCATATGGTTAATATAGCATAATTGTTTAATAATGTTCGCCATTACGACAGCAGTATATGAGAAATTAGAGAAATGGTTGAAGACAGTTTCTTTCGAAAGCTAGCGTAGCCTGCAATTTCATGAATACTATTTCCACTACAGTTATTTTATCGCATAATGTAATCATCTTAGAAATCTGCATTCTCTCAATCTTAATATAGTGAAATAATGTTCCTACTATTTATCATTTGCGTGCTTAAGTAATTATAAAACTTCGAGAATGATGCTTTGTTTCCTTAGCTAGTAATTTTATATCGTAATGCTTTAATTCTTCTTCCGATGAGAATTTGCCTTAGTATAAGTTTATCTCTATTGTAGCATCTTTAATTCACCTGAAATAATAAATTGAGAACAATGCTAGAAAACAACTGCAAAGTCTATCACACAAGTAAGATTTGAAGATATTTTTATATCCATTAAATTAGCTCCTCAGCTTTAAATATAATCGTTTGATAAAATGTAAATTATTTTCTAACATAGTAAGTTTCGTAATTTTGCAAATTAGTGTTTAATTTTCAGAAATTTGCTCTGTTAACAGAAAAAGACTTCCTGGCACTGCATATAATAATCTCTTCAAATATATTTCTCGGAAATATGTTCTTGATTAAGACACTGATGTGACCAGTTGTGATGACGCAATCGATGCATAGTTAAAACAGAGCAGTCAGTTTCTCCTGCAGTGTTTTTCTATAAAAAACTTTTCATAATATCGAAATCTTTTCAAACTGATTTTCAAAACTTAATTGAACTAATTTGTTAATTTTTTGTCTCAAGACTAGCCCAAGAGCTCAGTCCTTTCAAGAAACGCATGATCATTCTTTCGCGCTTCTTCGAACCCGTTGGAAGGGGTTCGTAATATTTCCGATTAAAATCTTGTCCTAATTCGCAAGCGATTCATGTTGTAACTTATAAAAAAAAATGAATTCCTCTTTTTTCTTCTCAGAAGTAGAATTCCAATACTAACTTAAATGTTCGAACTTGTCCACTAAACGATGTCAGTTTCAATAACGTAAAGGGTCTCCATAGTGCCGTTAGGACTAGTTAAAGGAGGGTTTCAAGACTAAATCGTATTTGATGAGCATTTTATGTCAGCATTTTCAGAAGAGTGTTTTCTCCACCCTGAACACAGTCAGTCAAAAGACCGATTACTTTCCTGTAACCTTAAATCAGGAGGGATGTGCTATTAAAAAAAAACAAACCTTTATATATATACCTTATATGCTTAATCTTTTTCTTGTGACATTAAAATTGCTAAACGTCATGCATTATCTTCCTGTTAGATAAACATGATTAGGAATCAACGGTAATTAGGATGCTTCAAGCATTAATATGCTAATTAAATAACTTATGAAGAATTTTACTGAAATCGTAAATTGACTTAAAGCTCTCCCTGACAGCTAGTATGAGTGTATAAAACATCTCGAGATATCTAGAAAAATATGATATTATTTAAGCGATACGCTGAATTATTGCTGTCATACGGAAGTTTCATCATCCAAAACAGACCAATCCGCGAAGAGGAAATGCGCAATTTCATACAGTTTATGTACTTTATACACTGATCTCCTCGAGATCAAAAACTTTTCTGCTTCTTCATATGTGCCACATCTAGAATACAAGAATATTTCCACATTTTCTCACTCCATTTCAAGTTACAAATTTCATTTTCGTTGTCTGTTGAAGTCTCTTCCAGACGAAATATCACTTTTTATTTATCCATAAGGCACTATGCATGCACCAAATAGTGAAAATTAAGTGCATTATATAAGTAAAAGCAATATGTTATCCATTACCATTTCTTTCCACTTCCACCAAAGCAAACTTGAGAAACTAACAATTCTTCTTTCTCTATTTCCATGACTAACAGAAACGATGTTAAGTTTATGATTTGCCTTTCAAAATCAACTTGTTCACCCATGAAGTATATTTCGCATGTTTCACTAGGTGTATTTCTCAAGTATATTAACGTGTACTAGAATCCCTATAAGCCTGTAAGTTTGTATGCATGTATATCAGATAAACTCATCATCAAAGTCATGACATGTAACCTCAAGTGGTGTACGCGATATTATGATAGTACCAAATGAAAAACTTACATCACCGCTAACTTCCTATCAACAACTTTCCTCCAAATCACTCTTATATGTCAAGACTTCAACTTTATAAGATCTTATTTCTGTCTTCTAAGGCACTTTTTTACTTTATCAATCCACCTACATCTGAATCTTACTATGGGTCTTTTTCCTGCCAACCTGCAGAGAACAATTGTTTCGTTAATCTTTCCTCTCCGATTCTGTTTAAGGGACCATACCACCTGAGATTAGCTATGCTAACGCTTTTCTGGATGCTAATAGTGTCAAGTTCTTCCTATTATCCTCGTTTTTAATATGATATTGCTGCTGATTAAATCTTTGTACCGATAATCTTTCTCAGGACTCTCATATCTGTTGTATCTAAGTTAAAATTGGTTTGAATACTGTCTTGTATACAGCTAATTTAGCCTTTGAAGCCTTTGACTGATTTCTCTCTTATTCCATATAAACTTATTCAGTTGACTTCCTACTATACCCGCTTTGTTGATTCTACTGTCTATTTCCATATTTAATTTACCATCTTCACTAAAATCGTACCTAAGTAGCTGAAATGTGTTACTTTTTGTATTAGTTCTCCATTCACGAAACAGTTGATATTTTCAATGCTTCTGCCTATTTTCTTCATCTTTGTCTCGTTATTGCTGACCTTACCATATCTATTACAACAGTTATTCAATTTCGTCAGGCAATCTTGAAGACTTGTACTGAATTTCTTTAGAAGTATAATTGAGTATTAAGGATATATTCAGTTTTGACATCAGGTTGAATACCACTTTCCATCATAATGTGATTCATATAGATAATGAATAACACAGGATAATGTACATTTTTGTCTGGCACCAGATTTAGTATCAAACCATCTTCCCATACTTCAGTTCTAACTGCTTATAACCTCAAATAAAGACTAAGTATTGCTTGATATAATGCCCCATTATGACTATACAACCGTAGCGTTTTGAATAGCTTTTCTCTTGGGCCATATGCCTTTTGTAGGTCTAAAAAACTTAAATACAGATCTTTGTTATATTCCCTAGAGTTCTCAACTATTTGCCTTAAAATGAAAATCGGATCCTGAAAATCTCTATTTGGTCTGAATCCAACTTGTTCTACACCAAGCTTCCTTTCCACAATCCTTCGCAACTGTTTCTCAAGAATACTTGCATAATTCGCAGTAGGGAAATAACCCTAATTCTCACATTTACTTTTCTTCTTTTGTATATAGGTACTATTAAGTCTACTCCAATCATTTGGAATTCGACCCTGTGTCCAGGCCCGATGAACTATACAGTGCAGCCACTGTAAGACTTCTATATCTCCATACCTGAACATTTCTGGTCGAATATCACCTACTCCCGCTGCGTTTCCAAATTTCATGCTTTTAATCGCTTTTTCTACTTAAAGTATGGATACGTATTCCTGAATGCATGCCTGTGGAGTATTTTGTATCACTGTGCTGTCATCACTGCTTCTTTTATTTAGTAATTTTTCGAAGTAATTACTCATACGTCAAGGATATCTTTTTCTCCATCTCACCTTTATCATCTGTAATTCATTTTACAGCACACTCTCTCATCCATTTGTGAGTATTTTCAATAAAATCCAGAATATATTGCCGCCACCTTCTTGATATTTATATTTTGTTCTTGACAAAGTCTTCCCATGACTTTTGCTTAGCTAGTTTTACAGTGCTTAGCTTTCTTACATTTGTCTCTGTATTCTCTAAGAGCACAGCTGACTTAGTCACCAGGAACTTTCGATATGCTTTCTTCTTTTCCTTCACTTCCTCTTTAAATTCCTGTGTCCACAAAGGAGTTCTATTTTTCCATCCATGCAGATAATATCACCACATGCCTTTCTGGCTGAATTAATCAATGTTTTTTTTAGGGCTGCCACTGAATCTCCAAGATTTGGTTCCTGTTCTCAAACTCTAGCAATTTTTCTTATAATGTTTGTGTATTTTAGTCTACAGTTTATATCGAAGAGCTGCTATCGCTTTAAAACTTACACGTTCTTCTTTTACATATGAAATTCAATTTTATCCTGCTCAAGAGTAAATGATCATCACTTCCAATTTCAAACCCTATGTACACTCTAGTGTCCTGCACCAGTGAGAACACACTACTATGAACACCTTTCTTATTTCTTGCCTCTTCTCCATTTGAATTTGTGCACATTTTTATGTTGGAACATTATGTTAGTAATAACTAGTTCATGTTCTGAGCAGAAATCCATCAGGTATTCGCCATTATTATTAGCTTTGCTGTTTTCTCCAAATTTTCTCCAAATATTTTTGTATGCATGACAATTATTTCCCACCCTGCTATTTAGATTCCCAACGAGGACCAAGTTTTCATTTTTCATTGTGTCAGTTGTTTTCTCTAAAGCCTCAAATTCCTCTACCTTAGAATACAAGAATATTTCCACATTTTCTATGGGAATCTTCTGGTGGGACCATAGGCACAAATTAGTGTGATTGTCCAGTTACCCATTCTCATATTTGTCACATCACTACTTGATATTGCCTACCATTAAAGAAGATTAGCCTCGTATTTAGTTGCATACTATAGCTACTCTTTCTTTTCCCTGAATATAACATTTTATTGTATATTGCTTATACAAAGTGTGATATTTAGGCAATATCAGCTCTCTATAGAGAGAAACGTTTTAAATTAATTTTAATATTAATAGGGAAATTAGTGGAAATGCAATTTCCTTTTGACACAAAAATTAGTTATTCGTTTGCTTACCATTGTGTCAAACGTAACAGTTAAGCTATATGTAACAATTATTCCTCAAATATAGTTGATTGCTATTGAATAAATGGTCTTCAATACAACAATACTGAGAGTTGATGTGAATATTTTATTTGTGACACAAAACTCGCACCTCACCGTAAAATTTCAAATGCAGTATTGATGTCAGATTGTCGACATCTCTTCATTTTATCGCCAAAAGAATATTCTTTCCTTCGCGCTTTCCATACAAAGTGAGCAAGACGCGCATCAGATTTAAAATTTATATTAACAAATACTATTCAAATAACTGATAATTCGTTGAACTATAGCACATATTTAATCATATTAGCACATAGTGCAAATATGATTAAATACACAATCTGGAAGATGTTTTAATTAGTGTAGCAACATTAAGTTTGATAATGTTTGCAGATGGGATAGCAATATACTCTGTATAAGGGAGCGGAGAAACAGTGAGCAACATTGTCTTTCGAAACAAACCACGATGTGATAATTCCTGAATCTCCTGCTTCCGATAAAGGTATTTTATCGTATTATGTAGTCATTTTAGAGATATGTATGCTGTCCAATCTTAATATCGTGGAATGATTCTTGCCGTTTAGCATTTTCACTGTGGCTCAGGTTAAAAACTGTCTTTTTCTTGGAAGTTCTGTTTGAAATGTTCAATCGGTTTTAGATTTAGATCTAATGAACTGAATGGAAGTGCAATGCACTATTCTCTACGAACAGGGTAAAAATATGAACACCATCACACAGTTGGAATGTTGTAATCAAATCTCTTCATTCTATCTGAAAAGGTTATTTCGTATTGCTTTCATATTGCCTCAGGATTCGATTTTGCTGCCTTATTTTCTCGTGTGCAGCGTCAGTAATGAAAAGAATTTCTTGGTGTAATTCAAACTGTGTCATGGTTATACTCATCTGTTTGTTAAAGTGTCCTGTTATCTACTTTAAAACATGGAACTACTATTGAACAGGAGTTCCCATACCAGTTTTGTCCGCTAGCGATTGTTGATGAAAGACTAGTTAGTACTAATCGAAATCAGAGGAATTGTATGCGACATTTCCTTGCAAGGTAGTGCGCATTTGAAACGTGCTTGTGAAAGGACCTTTCGCCCATTCTAGTAGTAAATCATTTACTTTCAGATATCGGCCTCTTCGCATTCAAGGAAACAAGGTTTATCTATTTGCATTTGAGGTCCCCCCCGCGCGCAGTCATTTTATGATGATTTTCCTCACAACTTGTATGTCGTGGACGCATTTTAAGAACGTTCTTGTTCTTAAATTTCCAGATAATACAAGGGATATTCTGATAATTTACTGCATTTTCGAGTTTTCCGTGTGTTCAGATGTTCAGTGCAAAAATTTCATGTTTAGCAAGGATACCTGCTTCGCTTCCCTAATTGTATGGACGCTTCGTCTGTCGAACGAAACCAACGTATAAAGCTTATTTTTTTTTCTAGACTTTTTTTCGGATGACGTCGAATTAATCGATCACTGCTCCGGTTTTGTTTTACTTTTATATACATAAAAATTGTTGCATTATTAAACATAATTTAAATGATTAAATAAAAAATAATTACTGACATATTAATATAGAAGAGAAAATGCCAACTATTAGAGATCTTACAAGATTTAAGTAATAATGACATGTAAATGAGAAACTGATAAGCTAATAACATGAAACATTTAGGAATAGAAGAAATAAGTAGAGCATTTCAGATAAGAAAGTAAAAGAATAAACATTGAAAGCTAATATTGATAGAAGGTCGTAGCAATAAATGCGGAAAATATGAACATAAATAAGAAGTGTAGTGATGTGAGCAGAAGAAACGATGAAAAACAGGCGAATGAAAGTGTACAGGTGAAAATATTGGGGAATGTTGAAGAACAAAACAGCCTCAAACGTACAAATCAAAGAAAATTATAAAACACAATCTTTATTTGTCTGGATTTAATAAAGAGAGGAAATAAAAAAATTACGTAGAATGCAAAATAATAGATTATAAAAAACAGAACTGGATACTAAACAAGAATAGGACCAGGGAAGATTGAATTCTCATTCAATATTCTAGTTTAATATATTTTTTCCATTCCTATTACAAAGTATTTCGTTTCATTTGTGAGTTGTTTAAAAATGTTTGCTATTAATTTAACCTCCGACAAAATGTAATGATTACGGCATTAGTGTTGTGGATGTCCAAAGGATTTTTAATATGGAAATTCTTCTAAACATGGTATTTTTGTGCCATTTCTGGCCACCAGTAATCATTTTTGTGATGCGTTGCATCTGGTCATAAGTTTATTCCCCACTGATAGACAGTGACAAGACATCCAGTGCTCCCTTGTCGGATTTATACTTAGTGTCATAGTTGGAGAGCAAAAACATGTATCTTTTTGGACCTATACGTCTGACGAATTATAATATCGTCTATTCTTTATCGGGTTTCTGTTGTATTTATTACGAACATAATACCTTTTTAGAAAGGATTAAGTGAAAAAATGAAAAGAACCGGAAGGATTCACCTTCCTCATTCAAAATGAATTAGCTTTTTTAACTTCAGTTTCCAAGACTGCCAACGTTTAAAGATTTAAATGCTTTAATTAGGTTTTAAAAAAGGTTTTTACAGCCATTCTCAGAAAGCTTATTTATGCTAAATTTATTATTAATCTGAGTTTGTCTTATTCTTTTCATTTCTTATTTTCCCTTGATTTTTTAACTTCATGTTTAGTTTGTAATTAACGTTTTTGCTCATTTTGTTATTTTTTAAATAATCGAACTGATGCTTTTACAAGCAATAAGTACAAGCGTTTCTTGAATCTGCCTATTCCCTCTACACCTCAAAATTGTTGAAAAAAAAACCTTATATACATTTGTTATTCCGTTTGTACTTAGCTCGCATGCCGATGAAGAACGGTGCCATCGTCTCTGTGAGATGCTCACAGATAAAGACAAATAAAGAAGGGTACTCTTGAATTTTTAAGTTAAACGGATATTTCTCTGTTCCGTGAAGGCCTATTAAAAATATATTTTAAAAATTTTCGAATCTTACTCTCCTTTTTAATTATGACCAATTTTAATGATGAGCAATCACGTGTGTAATACTAAAGACAAATAGATAAATCATGATCCATTCTTTGGAGTAGTGCTAATGAAAATCTATTTAAGAAAGGTGTAAGGCAAAAACAGAATGGCTAGGAGAAAGTCATTGATGTGAGCCTGAAGAGAGGGAGGGAGGGCTCATCGTTTAACCAGATTATCCTCTTCACATAACAATGTAGAGAATATTATTTGAAAGAGGGAAACTTTAATCTAAACAGTTGTAGTAGCTTGTATAAATAGAAAATAACAAGTTATTTGAACTAAGAAGGCTGTGGATAGTGTTTGTGCTACTGTTAAGGCTCGTGCTTAAGGCTAAGAACACGCTAGCCTCCTCCCCCTCTTGTCTGAATGTGAGTATTAACAAGTGAAGTGATATTTATTACAATAAATAACATAGGAATAGTTATTTATTTATCATTCAACTTCACTATGTTGTATTTATCCAACAGTAAAATTGCATTGGATTGGTATTTATGAATTTGGTTATGGAAAAAAGAAAAAAGATCGCCATTTACCACTTTACAAATGTGCATTTCTATATTTCTTTATGAATTCTCAGTTACCTCACGACATTAAAACAGTATCTACATTCAGGATTCAGTGAAATGCTCTTTGTCAAATGTGATCAGACAAATTTCAGTTTTAATGGCACATATTTACGGCATTTCCTAGTGTTGTTCAAATTTAAGTTTATATTCTTAAGCGATGGTTTTATAAAATACGATCATTGTAAATATTAAATAAAACTGATTATTTAAATATTAAAAAAAATACGCGAACGCCTTTTTATTCCCGTATAGGTAGTAGGCGAGGCCATTTTAGCCCTATCTAACTTTTGGAGACTAAGTTGGCAGTTCAATCTCTACCAGTACCCAATCAGAGCTAGCTGGCCTAAGGCAATTACTAATTAAGCAGCACTTAGTGAAGAGATAGCTCAACAAGTACCGCAATCTCGTGGTCCCTAACACAATATATTTTAATGTCTGAAATGGTGTGGCTTCCACGGTCGATTTTCTTGAGTTTCCGGGAGAAAAAAAAAAACTGCTTGCCCATGCCAGAGATCGACTAACTCGGGAACCGGTCAAAAAAGGCTTAGAAAATTTCCTCTAGTCGCCGACGAGATTCGAACCCGTCTTCCTTCGTGCGGTCAAGCGCCATGGTCTGCAAACGCCACATGCACTGAGTATATTTTATTAAAACGACAACAAGTAAATACATCGTAGTAAAATATTTTCGTCATAAATAGATATATACATACAGATTGCATTCAGGTTTAACTCTTAATACCTTTGTACTACTATTATCAGATCAATAACAAATAAATACATAGTAATAAAAATAAACACATAAGTAAGATATATACATCATATATTTACATTTGTTTTAACCTCCTTAGGGGTACTGAATTACTATTTGTTACAAGTAATTCATTTTGTGAATTTACTTCTCATAGGGATCAGTTACATGACATTTCAATTAGTTACATTCAGGATTAACTCTTAAAACCTTGTATTACTGATAGCATGCAAATAAAATAAATCTACAGCAGTAAAATAGATACATCATTGATAGATATATTCATCATATGTTTGCATATGCGTTAACCTCCATAAGGGTATTACCATTTTTACAAGTAATTCATTTTGTGAAATTAATTCTCATAACCTTTAACAGTGAACAGTTACATGACATTACATTATTAGTTACATTCAGTTTTTAAATCTCAATACCTTTGTGTTACTGTTATTAACAATTTTAATTGTTAGCTACTTTACCAGACACCATTATTTTATTACAAATTTCGAGTCCTTAAAGTTCACTTAGCATTCCTGATAATTGATGCCTGTCCCCTCTCCCACACTTCACACAGACTTTTTTATAATCAAATTATAATTAATTTATATTTTTATTTAATTACTTTAATTAAATTAAAATTAATTAATTTTATATTTTATTAAATAAGTTAATAAAATATTAGCATATTAACTCACTCATGGCACTGATGTACTACAGGTACAACCCTTCGTAGGTGGGAATCACATAAAAAAAATAAATAAAAACTTTGAGTGTGTTGGGATTTACACAGACAACAGCATAAACTTCCTCTACAGCATTTCCTTCAGCTCTACACGACCATAATTGCCCTTCCATCTCTTCTGAACAGATGGTTGAGAGTTTCTGCTAGGGAACGTTAGTTGATATTGGCAGATTCAGTAAATGAATGTTTTTAACACTTAAGTGGCTTTTACCATCTAATCATTTTCGCATCAGGAACATCTTCGCTAAGAGTTACATTCGATCTCGTGTTTTTTTATTTAGCATCATTCTAGGAAGATTCTCAGATGTTATTTTTCCCCCTCCTTGGAACTTGACTGCAAAAGAATGTAAGCAACCAGCTCGTACTGTGCATCAAGTGAAGCACAGAATTGGAACGGGCGCGTTGTTTCTTCGTTGAAAATTATTACAGGAAGGAAAGTATTCGAATAAAATTAAAACTGATTTCATAATCACTTGAAAATTGAGAATTGAACAAGTTATAACACAGTAAGACGAATTTGATGGATGAGAAAACACATGTTTTGTCATCTCGCGTCTGTGATGCTGCCATTAGTTATATTTTTATTTATTCCCAAAGATCATACTGACACTGATAAATTACTTGAGGATCTTGAAAAAATGGAATAGAGACGCGAGTATCTAATGCATAACATATCAACCTCAGTTGAGCATATTTGCCACTAGACTGAGAAGACCCACTAATCTGTATTTCCGATTAAGATGACAAATAATTTAACTTTTTTCTTCAAAAGGGATTTAAATACACTTAATGATATTTTCATTTTTTTCCAACCTAATTTTTTTATCTCAACTTTTCTTGTTACATTATTTTGTTTGTTATTCGACAAATTATGCATTGCTTCAATTTAGCTGTATCCTTCTGTAGAGCTAATCATTATTCTGTAGTACATCTGTGAAAATATTTTTGTCAATCTCAATCACAAAATGTTAAATTTTATAGCTTCAGTATAGTGGGCACGTCAAGATGAAGGTTGGATTATCTGGTAACTCAGTTATGGAGACAACTTATGAACATTATGCACTATGAGATTAGAATCGACAGTTTTAGCTATCCATTCAGCCAACAATCTGTGAGCTATGGTAAAAATATGACATGTCGTTGGCGAATTGCTTTCTTAATCATAGTCAATTTTGTGTTTTAATTTCACAAGCGTGATTAAATTCTTTTATTGATAACGTTTCGGCGAAGTTAATTAATTCAATTTCTCTGAGATAATTTTCTCTAATTAATTTCTGTCTGTTTTGTTCTGATTTGATAGAATTCATAGTTTGTGAGAGAAGAGTTGGCTATAATACTTGCGTAATGAACATACAACCTCGAGTTGTCTAATAATAGTCCTTTTACCACGAGAAATATGAAGTATTTGAATTCCATCAGCTTCATTGAAATATCGGCTCTAAATTGATGTTTAAAAAAATCGAGTTCTCAAATATGCTATACTTGTAAAGAGAGAGAAAAGTTAATCGACTCTTGTATATTCTCCTCTGTTTGCAGATTTCTGTCTATTTGGTTAAATTCAAATATATAAAGCCAACCAGTATTTTCATTTCCTTGACTATTTCTGTTAGGAGTCAATATAGTTAAATCTCAGGGCCAAGGCCCTTAAAGAAGTAGACCCATTTATCTGTTTTGATTGATTGGTTAATGCAAATTCCTCACGCCTTCGAAAATACAAAAACCTAATTATTCCTAACTGTTTAACTTGCAGATATGAGTAATAGGAAGATACTATTTGTGGTTGAAGAAATAATACACTTGTCGTCCTTTAATGGCATTCTCATTTCGGTTCTTTTAGCATAACCACAAAAGACGAGACGAAATTGTATGACCATTTTAGGATGTGTATGTTAAATACTGGAACGATTTTTTGAATTTAAGAAAAGGACATTTAAGTACATTCGCATTGAACAGCTCCACCCAAAACAGAGATTTTTTCATTAAGACAGAATATAATCATGCAAATGCATTTTCTACAGTTGTCCATAAGGATCGGTTTGATATTGTAGATTCCGCATATAAAATATTGCGAATGGTAATACAGAAAAGCACATTCTCTCTGCATTTCTTTTTACTAATCGTTTCTAGTAAAGAAATTTTCTCAACCCTTTACACTTATGTTAAGCAAAATGATTAAGTTGGAGTGAAACTAGAGCTGAAATGTTTTACATCAAGTGGAACGATGAACCCTCTAGACAAATTGCTAATCTTTTGATATTTGAGTCCTTTGTTTGCTAAAACGTCGGTTAGTATTACATTAAGTTTTATTTGATTATGGAAACTAACTTTTGGTAATAACGAATGAAACGATTTCTCTCCTGTGAAGTATCACAGCCTACCGGAGTATAGGAAATCATTAACTCCTTAGCACCCACCCCCACATCATTCCTGCAAGAATGAATCTTGTTGGAGCATCTGTCTTGAATAAATTCTCCTAATCGTTTTCTGTATTTTAAAACTTTTTACCGGTAAGTTTCTTAATTTTAATATCCATGGCTGTACTTAACATTATCTCCATTTTTATCTATATAACGAAGACAATATAATTTCAATCTAGTTTTCACATTTCTTTTGGCTCTCAATTCGTCGCCAGGCTTAATTTCAGAATGCGATGTCCAGTGTAACGTGGAGTAGTAGGAATGGGTTCAGTGCATGTTGTAAGCTAATAGTGCACATGCTCAAAAAACTTGATTGTGTGTGACTTTTGCAAGTTAGCTTTAGTTATTTTTTAAGGTTACTTTTTTTCAGTTATAATTCATAAAACACACAGCTCATTGTTTTGCGTTATCTTAAATTAAACAATTTTGCTGGAGAACGTGAATATTTTAGTTTTAACCGCAAAAAATTCTGCCTTGGGGAAGAACGTTAGAAAATAGAAGAATAATTGAATGCACACACCTGTGTCTGCAAACTCATTAAATGCTGTGATGGTACATTTAAGTACAGACTTCATTGCTTGCTATTCATTAGTCAACTTTTTGTTGACTAATGAATAGCAGATAAATTATAAACCTCTAAGAGGAACAAATTCAAATCTCAATAAATTGTAAGTAGGGAAGGAATCCCCGCCATTTTGCCTGGTTCTGTATACTGTAACTGCGATTTCTATTCTTTGTATTTGAGAACTTGACAATTTCTGTTGCTAGGATGCGTAGTGCTGGGTCGCTTTCTTCCTTATCACAACTATTTTAACCTTTTATGCTATATCTCTCGTAAAACGCCAAGAAATTCATTTGTTTCGCAGCGCCACTTAACGCAATTAGATTATTAATATTAACAACCAAGAGGTAATCTCAGGACAGTACTTAATGATACCTATCAACTCTGCAGACGTGGCCAAAATATATCCTTTTCTAATATCCCGCATAGGTTCGCATTAATATTTTATAAGAGGTGCATCGGATTCCAGAAATCACAGAAAGTCTTTGTTAGAATCAAAAGCAAGGTTTATTAATTCTCAAAAGTAGATACACTTAATAACATTAATTCAAATCCCATCTTAAGGGAGATTCATACAAAGCGTAATACATTCAAACACTACTATTATACTTATAACACATTATGTAGCAGCTATCTAAAGTAAGAATGCATTATTTATGTATTATTATCACAGTTATTCCAAAACTCCCAACTCTGTCAGACTACTCAAGATAACATTCATATCTTTCACAATCTCTTTATAATTTGTCAATTCTTCACTCTAAACATATCCTTAATTTCATTCAACATAAAAGCGAACCTCACCACATCGACAGACAATAAGACTAAATTCAGTATCCTTCTAAAGTGATAGCAATACAACCTTATTATATATCATTAATGTTCCTTTTTATAACATATTAACATGGCACAAATCTTTCAATCATATTCAGTGAAACACAAACAAAGTCTATTTATCTTCCCCTATGGTTCTTTATTACATCATAGGTTCACAGGAAACTGGCCTTCTGTGGACAGCCGAACATGCTATCGTCGCGGAGATACTGCCACCGAGACCCGCGACTGCCTTAATCGGAATCCCTCCGGTACAGGGGGGGGGGGGGCACTGGCACCCTTCGCCACCACGAGAGGAAAACACACAGGAGATCCAGGAACAAAAAAGCCTCCTTTCAGGGTCGCATGACCCTTATATTTCCCTCTTTTCTTCTCGGCGTTTTTCGCCCTATTCGAAGCCCAGCGAACTCTCACATGCTATTACGTCACAGGGTCCATCCTTTCCCCCGCTATCGCACGTACCATGACGTCACGTTGTTTGCTTGGGGCGAGCCGCTCCCTCGCGTACGGCTCCATAACCTTTGGACTTGACTCCCCCCAACTGTTGAATTTGTGCTCACATTCTATAATTCTTTTATAGATGTTATTTTATAATGCTCTGCTAATGTTTTACGCTTTCAATATTAATTCAACTTCATTCGCGAGTGGCACAAAATACATACTTATTTACCCTTTCATAACAGAATATGCTTGATATATATATATATATATATATACATACATACATACATAATACTTATTTTACACTTTACTGTATTTATTTCCCTTTCTTGTTTGGAAACTCATGTTAGATTGTGATAAGATAGGAGTTCATAAAATTCCACTCTATCACAATCCAACAGTAGTGAGTAGATTGCGAATACTTCGTGGGGAGTAGGAGGGCAAAAGATGCTTATAATATTTTCATCTTGTAATAATCTGTAATATCGAAAATGATTAAGAAGAATATTTATTTTATCAATATTAGTATGCAGTTCGTAAAATGTAGAAATAAACAAACACGTGGGCCTTGTATTGGAAAACAATTTTTAAAAAGGTGAAATTTTATCTCAACTGCAATAATTGAATCTTTTTCAGCTGTAGTCGTTGTAAGACTAATGAACGAACTCGGTGTAACTTAAAACAGCAAAACAGTTTATGTACAGCGATTTCATGTTCAGACTGAAGAGCTGTAAAAGCAAAACTGAATATCCGGAATATCATAAAAGAGGTGTTTGTGTGAGTGATTTTCATAGCTGTTGATTTAAGTTATTTAACCAGTAATTAACGTGGATTCTCATCGTTGACGATCATTTTTAAATATAAATTTCCCAGCGTGTTTGCTATCGTCTATCTGAGGAAGTCTGTCTCGGTTATGTACACTCTGCATGATCTCAGGAATAGCAAAGAGCACCAACAATTAGACGCATTTTTTGAATTGTTCGTGACCTTTTAAATTTTCGAATATCACAATTTCTCGATATAAGGTGGTACAATGCTACTCTGTGAAGAATCCTGTCACAGGTTTACATAAAGGAACGGTTACTTATCGATTAAATTATAAACTATAGTTTCTCTTGAACAACTATGAATCGTTGGAGATCTTATTTCTGAGTTTATATGGAATGGATGGATGGGTATTTTTTGCCCACCTCTCTAATAATCGTATGGATTATTGGTGAGGGAACAATTAGTAATTTCATCTTTTGGTAATGTGCGGAATATTATATGTATTCGCTTTCGTAATATTCACGATTTTTTCTGTTATTGTTTCAATACATTCATTATCAAGAGTAATTATGTGAAAACCCATGAACGTTTTTCGTCAGTGAGACAGACCTTTGAATCACACGCAGTTGCTCTCCAATAATGATAATATTAGTACGAAGGGTAATTCATATAAATAATGGGTATTTTATGAGAGGACTGCTTAAATGAAAAAAATCGATCAGTGACAATACAAATTAATTGATTGCCTTCAATGTTGAAAAGGTTTAATTTTTGAAGTCAGTGTGGTGGTGCTTCAGTCATTTGCATTGCAAATAAAGTTTTCGAAGAAATAACGCCGAGATGTTTCGAGAATATAACAGATTATAATTGCGAAATTGAAGAAATGGTGGGATGTGTTGACCTACCATTCCATAAGGAAAGCGGTAGAATCGATCTGTGAGTTTGCTTTAAAGAGCTCATTAAGATTACTGACATTGTCTACAGTAATCGAGACGAACTTTGCCTTCTACTTTTCTGTAAATTGTATTTGGTACCAAGTAACGTAACGGTGAGAGGTATTAGTCTTGAATTTTGGAATCCTTTACAAATAGCGCTGGTTACGTTCCTGTACTGCAGACGAGATCATTGTCGTTTATTACAGGACCACTTTTAAAAACGATGAGCATTCCTTAGCCGTCCCTCCAACGATCGAAGAAAGTTTCACGAGGGAATATTCTTAGGAATAGTAATTGTTGAACAAATAATCGATCTACCAGGATGGAAGATAAGTGAGTTTGAGTACGTCGCATCTGGCACGAAGAAATCCCACATCACCCAAGGGAGTTGTGAAAAGGCTTGAGAAAAAATTCCATGTTTAGTGCTTAGAGCAAGATTCCCGCGGATTATGTAACACATGACCAACTTACGATGGTTACTGTGGTGTGGGCTTTACAACCTTTCAGGAGCGGGATTATCAGGAAAAAATGTATTATTTGCATTACAGTTGGCTGTATTACAAGGGAAGTGTATTTTTTATCGTAATTAATGCCGACTCTCACGATATTTGCTAATACGATAGATTTTTGATAGCTGTTATTTCGACTTAAATTCATAACCAACGTACCACATCTCATTAAGATTATTAAAATTTTAAGAACATCGATAAAAAATTGACACTAAATCTGTATTTAAATAAAGGAATAAGTACGGAAATTATCGCGGACAGTTAGACAAGCATGCTTTTCTCAATCTGATAGCGTTCTTTTGATCATGGTTGCTAACAATGTACAACGGAATTCCTTACATCCATTTTTAGATAAGTTTCGGAAAATACGAAAAGTCGGTGCACATTTGCAAAGCTACTTCCACTTTTATTTCAAGTGGAAATTCTGCAGGAGCACAAAGAAAAAAAAATTCCTTGCTATAATTCCTTTCTAGATGGCAGGAATTTTGGATTTAGATTAAATACAAGAATATGCATATTGGGTTTGAATGCGCATATTTTATTAGCCAAATTATAAAAGTATTGTAAGACTTAATTTTATGATGACTGATTTGCAATTATGTGAAATCACTCGTAACATTTTATCCACTCGTTTGATTTTGCTTTCAGTCTAACCGTTTTGTAGTGGGAAAGCAAACCGCGTCGAGTGCGAACGTCAAAATGATTGTAAGTGCAATTCTGAAAGCATATCAACAATTATCAAGGGCGTTAAACCAAATGGTGTATGGTTGAATGACAATACATAATAGTTTTCTATATTAAACTTGGTTTAAGATTATTTCAGTGGATTTTTTCTTCCCAATAATATTTGGTAAAACGATATGAAGTAATAATTTTCATTTGTCGCAAATATGACCTTTGTACAGCAAAGCTGCACTGAAAAGGTCTCTCCATGAATGTCGCCAAGATTTTCCGCATATTTTGTCAGCTTATGCTTTGTAGACTATACTTTTGATTTAATTTTTCTATTGAAATATTACAGTTTCAACTGGAATATTTCAATAGAAAAATTAATTGGTGGTACGGATTTTATTATTTATAAAGGTGGATCTCGCATTGTTCGACCCATTATAATAGCAATCGTAAATATTTAAAATTTGTTAATTTTGTTATATTTAATTGAAATCCAATCCATCCATGCAGAATTATTAACATCGATTTGAAATGGTTTTGCCAATAAAATTGATTCAGTTTTGAGTCCAAAGAGATAATGTTGACATTCTTGTGTATATCGTAAATGAAGCTTCAATTAGCTCAGCGAATTCGAAGTTTTGGCCTTTTACAGATCTGCAAACGTTTCACGGAAAATATGGTTTAATACGTCGGTCTATATATCAATCGAATAGCAGCATTAGAACTGTTACTGTTTGAAACAAACTTCAAATGTACCTGAACCCTTTCACAGTACGGTGTTGATCACTGTTCGAAAGTGTGATTTACATAATGAAGTATTGTTTGATTCAATTTAATTCAAATGGCAATAAATTTATACCAGTTTCCATGGCAACGATAGTTCCTGTTGCCTATGCCAAAAACCAAAATAGCCAGCTCATTTTGGTTTTTGATATTTATTGGCTGTTGTCAACAGCCAATAAATATCAGTGATGATTTGCGTTGGCTGTGATTGCTGCAGAGGTAACTAAGGCTAGGAAGCCAATGTATTTAATGGCCGGTAATTGCGTGTACTTGTTTTGGTCTACCTCGATGATAAAAAGAGAAAAACAGGTTCTCTTCAAAAATTAAAGCATTATTCAAGATAAAGAAATGTTTTCCGAGCGGCGCCACACACAGTCTTGAAAGCTGCAACATTCAGATAAATCGCACTCAGTAGTATACAGAGAATGATCATTATGGGAAAAACAAATAAAGAACACAGAACGTTTACATTTTAAGTATCCTGTAAATATTTTTCTGTTTGACTCCGAAAAAGAAAAGAATAAAATAGGATCCTATTCAAACACTTTCCGATAAAATAAAGGAGCTGTGTTGCTTCCTTGAAACAGGAAATGTTGTGATTTCTTAAAAACTACATAGATTAATACCGTTGCCGTATATGTTCTGGTTGGATATTTGAATCAGCTGAAATCTTCTAGAAGAGCTTTTAAAGTTACTTTACCTTCACAGGTATCATACGAGATGACTGTCGTTCATTTCGTTACAGGGAAAACTAGCCAAGGAACACACATAGTTGCCAGACATGAAAATATCAGGCTTTAAAGTAAACTGTTGTCATAGCATGAATAAGATTTACATGAGGTTCAACTATCTGACAAACTATTAAGCAAAACACGTGAAGGGAAAGTTCTTGGAAGATTTCACTAAATTCGATTTGCCATTTCTTTTAATTATTGACAAATCTTCAAGAGCTTTCACTTGTTTTCTGCGAGTCAGGGTCAAGTAAGTTTTCATAACATCAAAGAAAGAATCAACTGTTGAAAGAAGTGCATCAATTTTGAAGGAAGATTAGTAACTAGTCTTACGGTGATGGAAAAACAAATTTACTTTTCTGAGGTTAGCTTCAAGTTCATTAGAGAGGTTTCATTATTTTGAACCCTATCTGCCTTAACCATTAACTTTCTTTAAACTATTTAGTTTAACACAGTGTGAATATATAATATGATTGGAAATTCGAATATGCTGAAATCTTCTACAGGAGCTTTTCAAATTAATTTCTTGTTCGTACACCGCACACAAGGTGATTTATGGATTGAGATCTCTACGTTTCGAACTGTGGAATGTTTTGTAGTGTGAAGTGATAGCTCGACCATAAGTTCTGAAAGAACTGCCTGCTGTTTTCATAAAGAGGCGACAGAACCTTTTTGGTCAATAATCCTGTTAAAACTCCTCCTCCTCTGCCGTCAGTAATATTATTGACAACTGTTTACATTTGTTAGGAGTTTGTTTACCAGACACATGGTAGATTTGTGGAATAAAAAGTATATGTAAATTTCTGTGACCTGAAATACAGTAATTTATACACAAGATAAAGCACGACTCGGTTATAATGGGTTAAGTAACATTTCTTGGTTCTATCTTTTGTTGAGGGAAAGAAATCCTATCCCTTTTCAGATTCAACAACGAAATGTTTTCTAATCTAATTAAAACTTATACAAGGCATTTAAAAATAACTATTGTACGGAGCTTAAACTGAGTATTCATTCAGTTCGGTAATTCTTTTTTCTTTATATAAATTCACCTTTTGTTTGTAATAGAAAATAAGCCGGGAATTAGGATTTAACTTCTTTTTCTGAATTGTTAAAGTGAACTGTTAATATCGATGCTGTATTCGCTTTCATTGCACTGAAAAGTTATCACATAGTTCACAAAGACTAAGACAACCGGATTGAAATGGTAATCAGAAAATAATGATATTTCGAGAAATTTTAGAAAAAAACGATTTTCTCTAACTTCTTTTGTTTATTCTAAAACGGACAAGCGCACTCTCAGAGTAAGTTTCGAGGATTAAATATTTGGAATATTTAATGCTCCAAGGAATAAAACGATAAAATTACTGCTTTTAGTTCATAACAGTAAATATACTTATCAGAAGCATGTTTTTGATCATATGAGGCCTCACAATATAAATGATATCTGAATTTTACTAATGCCTTACATCGATCTATATTTCCACATAAGAGTACTGGACTTTGTCCCCAAATCAAGACACTTGGAGAACAATGAGAAAATTCTTGTGCCTCCAGTTAATTCCACTCCGGTTTGACTGAATCCAGAAGATGCGGTAACAGATGAATGTCTCTCATAAGGTATCAGCAAAGGTTTCATGATTTCGTGGGCAACCTTTATAGAGATTTTTTTGAAACTAGCACGTTGGCAGAGTTTTTTTACCCCGATCGGATGAAGGCACACGCTATAGACATACATCAAAAGGCACCGACAAAAAAAACATATGAATAACGTACACCAAAGCGTAACTGATATAGTATTCGTGAATGTTAGAGATCTCTCTCTCTCTCTCTGGTAGGGTAGTAACTCAGCATCATGAATGAAATATAACAAAAAATATAATTGATGATGGGTTACTTCACGGTAGTGTAGTGGTGGTTTTCCCCTTAGTCGTTTCCGACTCTGGGTGAATTTTTAGGCATTGTTCACAAAAGTGGTCCTGGTGAGATTTTTTACAGGGTAATTCATCATTGATTTCCCCAACATCCCCAATTTTTATCATGGTTCGGTACCGGCATATGGCTGGGTAGTGTACCATTTTATTATAATAAAAGGCGAAATATTAAACAAGAAGAAATATTTCTCGTGCTCTAGTGAAGTTGGAAATCCCCACCCTCTCATAATTGTTTTCACTATTCTAACAAAAATAGTCTGGGTCATGCATAGCAATGGTAATCCTTTAAGGAATTAATATTGTTGATGCTATATTAAGAACGCAAAAGGAAAAATCGAATGGTGCCCACCTTATTTTTTTGTTTCCAATCTGTGTAATCATAATTCGTGAATTAATGTTACCGCTAAAGTGCAGAAATCAGTTATTCTACAGATTATCTAGGTATTGTGCAGATTAACTAGGGTGATCCGTTAAAGTGCCGAAAATTGTTTCATTTCTCAAATTACCTAGGTAATTTGCACATTACCTACTAGGCACTCGTTAAAGTGAAAATAAGATCTTTGCTTGAACAACAGCAACGTTTAAATTAACATAATGCTATTGATTTATTTTTCGATATCTGAAGAATCAAGTTAATACAATCAACAAATTAGTTGATAGAATCAGTCATCAATCAATTAAAAAACTATAATACAAAGAATCAAACGGTTTAAAATATTATTACAATTAAGGAAATGAATTTGCAAAACATATGACACTGGCGAAACCAAACGAAAAGTGGAGTGGGAAGGAATAAGGAAAGGAAATGAGAGAAACAAACTTTTGAACTTTAAGGATAAGGAAGCCGTTAATCTGCACATTATCTAGGTAAAATGCGGAAAACCCTTGATTCCGCACGTTAACGGAGCAAATCAGTTAATCCATATTAGCTAGGTAATGTGCACATTAACGGCTTTCGAGCTTTAGCGGTAACATATCGATAAATATGCTTCGCCATTGCTTTCTTTAATTCGAATGATCAGACTTGTTTCATCCTAAATGTTTCGTCTTACTTTCCAACTTAGATTTCCCCCAGCAACATATTCCTCCTTACGAGAAATTTCCGTAATACTGATATCTAATGAAATATAATCTCGTCTCCGTTGTAATTAGTGTTATGCGAAGACAGACAATACTGTTTTCTGCTCTTTGAGAAGATCGAAATTTTATCAGCTGTTCCACTGCAATATTCAGCACTTTCAGAAATCAAATATTAATTAAATGGTGCCATATAAGCGGCTTGAAAAATGTATTTAATTGTAGACGAGGCTAGCAGATTGAGTATAATGCGAACAGTACCTCCTTTATCCAAATGTTGGTGAGATTAATGGTTATCAATTGCACGAAATTCGGCTTTAGAAATCATTTGCAACTAATACTGAATCCTCAGGCTTAAAACTCTAATATTTTACTCTACATTATGAAACGTTATAGCAACTAAATTATTACTTCGTGTTTCGTTAATGTATGCCATTGATTGCAGCATGACTTTCAGTGCTGTCTCCTGTAAGATATGCCCCTGGAAAATGCTTTCCAGATTATTACAAATGTGTTTCCAAATTTCCATATCTTGTAGCGTTGTTCTCCGTCGGTAGAATAAACAGTTCTTTGTAAATGAACTAATTCCTCTGAGAAGTGTTACTTACTCCTTTGAAGAAAAACAAATCATGTGAGACAATATATTTGCATAGAAAACTTGCCCAATCCTTCATTAATATTACGACAGTCTTCGTAGTTATTTGCTTGGTGTGTATTCAAAGAAACTTTGAAAGATGTGTTTTCATTACAAGTGCGAAAATATTTTTGTAGAGCGATCCGAACATTCGTCGCATTTCTTGTGATTATGATTTGCTTCTTGGAGATGCCGCAGCATTGCTTATTATGTAAGTAATCCTTTTTTGGCGCCCGAATCAGTGCAAAGTTAATTCAAAATATTTTCATGAATAATCTGATTTTGCCTTAATAATTTTATTATTTTTATTTATGATTACGCACTTAACAGAGTCGCATTAGAAAAGGAGATGGAGACATGAACTTTGTAAAGAAATTCTTTCTTCGAGCTTAATTTCTTGCAGCCGACCCTCTTTCGGTGAAACTCAATCCTGACATTCCTAAAAAAAACAAGGCGGCTCACAGAAAATGCTCTTAGCTTGACGAGTAAAACGTTTTGAAGACATCTAACTTATTATCGGTTCTTGAGCAGGTGATATTACGAAATCTCCATTACAAATTTAATTTTACGACTCTTATAATGTTTCTTAATTTACTATTTAATTCATTATCTTAGGCGTCAAAAAATAAAAACATAAATCTTATAAAGAAATATGAAAGAAAAATAAAATCCTATTGCTGCAACAAACCAACCCGCTCAGATTATTAGGGGGTAGGCAGAGAATGCATCAGTCATGAAAAATCTTCGATGTTAATCTCGAGTAGCACTTAAATAGGTCTGCTGAATTGAGAAGCGCATCCTATCAAAGAAACTTCAGAATTTGCCCAACACCATTACACATTGTTTTGAATTTCCGGACGAAGCAACTAAGGCTATGAGGCAATGTGTGTCAGTAAGTTGCATGGGTTTCAATGGCGGGTTTGCGTCCATTATGAGGTTAAATACTTAGGGTTTCAGGCAGGGAAAATAAAAATGGCACTTCCGAATACCGACTAACTGATGTTCAATTTAAAAGTCTTGATTTTAAGTGTCCTAAAAGGGATTCTAATACAGGTGTTCCCAACCAAAAGTCAGCGGGTGAGCTTATCATTAATTATCGTTTCTTTGTTGTAGACATTCAGATTTATTTTCGGAATATTTCATTTGATAGTTCACTAGCCCCCTCCCCCCATTAACAACAAAATCTTAGCCGGATGTATGTTTAATGAAAATGCATCTCGGTGGGATTGACATAAACTCTGTGAAACTAAGATTTGGAGAACTGAAATTATGCTAACGAGAGAAACTTGGAACATAAATCAGATAAGAGATTATATCAATTTTAACAAACACATGAGATTTTATTTCCATTTTAGCAACCCTTCCCGACAGAAGTAAGCTTTTGTTGCAAATGTAGCGGCTAATTTTTATCCCCTCCACTTCGTCGTTCATGATATTTCTTTAATTAAAGTTAAATCAAGCTTTAATTCAACACTACCGTAATACTTCATCCCTTTTGCTGTTTTCTTCCCATGTAAAAACGTGATCTATATCACTAGCTTTTGTTATTTACTTAAAAATGTTAATATCTTCTCCATCTGTCCACATTTACCGTACATTGGTTAATTCATAAATCACCGGACTACGTAAATTAAAGAAGACAAAGTGAACTTATCACTTCTACCAGCGCAACGTACGCATTGCTTCCAGTGCTTCTACCCTCGTAGAAAACGTGGCAAAAGCTTCTTTTATGATGTTGCACGATTCCTTATGACTGCATCGAGGAGTTTATTTTCGTTCATCGCAGAGGAATATTCAGCTTCAAGAAAAGGACCAGAAAGTGTTAGACGGACAAAGAAGCAAAGGAGAATTCCGTTTCACCAATTGACACATAATTTCTTTGTATTGTTACTTTTAATATTATTCTGCAGTAGCTATTTGATTCAGGCACATTTTCTTGTATATAGTGAAAAGTGTTGGAACATATTCTTCACTATATAACGAAACCGTTTCTGATTTAAAAAATCCTCTTCAATATTTTAGACCCTTGAGAGGAAATTAGTAATCTGTTACAATCGAGAAACCTTGTTGTAAAGTAGTTCTGCACATGTAACACATAGCCATTCATTCAGTCCCCACTAAGTAATTCGATCTCGGTTAGGATAATTCAGCGACAAGATTCATCGCAAAGAAACGTCCATGCGTTCATTAGAATTCGAACCAACAACCAACTTGGGGGTATTTTGCCATCCACTTGGATAAGTGGGCCTGTAAGCAGCATTGTAAACTTTCATTTCAAACAAAAATGTCTTTACACCTCTAACAACGTTTCAGACATGAATGTGATATAATATATTTCAGCTACATTTACTCTTAAACTCTTAAAGCGTGATTGATTTCTCTATAAAAAGCCTCAATTTAATACCGTTACACTCTATGATAGTGTGCTGCAGGGTTTAGCTTCCCAAACGTATTCTGAGTAGGATTGTAATTCAAAAACCTTTTATATAGATGAACTATTTGTTGTGCCTTTTATCTTTCAGAAAAAAAAAAAAAAATTATCTCTTTATCGCAATGATCTCCGAAATGGCCTCAACTGTGGCACGCAACGTACATCGAAGTATTATTTACTTCGATGTACGTTGTTCTTGTTTGCATTTATTTTAGAGTGAAAGTGTTTTCTCTCCATCTACTTTAAAAGGCAAGGAAAAAATCAACTCCTTTTGGTTTTTGCATTTTACGAGATTTGCATTTCGAAAAATTAATTAATCTTCGACTATAAAGGAGGAATATTATTTCCATTTAAACTCATTTATTCCACACTGTGGACGAATTAACGCCGCATTTTTATTCAGTGTAATAGGAGATTTCTCCTTAGTTGCTTCAGATTGTTCCTGACGTTGAATCTGAATAATGCAGTAGACTTATCAATTTCCAGCCAGTAATACGCTTGTGAGTTAAGGTTTTTATTCGTAATGACAAGTATTGAAGGATTGTTCCCACAGAGGAAGATTTGTTATAACTAAATTAAAAAACGGATCACAGTGATTACCTTTTGAGATTTCTCCTTTGTTGCGGTGAAAGAGTATGTCAATAGGATCGCCTCAGTTTCTCCCCCCCCCCTTTTTTTTTTCCTTTGGCAAAACCTGGAGGTGTTTGATGCTTTACTTTAATTCTCTTGGACAGTACGATAACCGAAAACCTTTTGGTTTTGTACAATAGGAAAATAACGTTGATGCTACCCTGTTGTTGATTGCAAGTAGCTAGTATCGACTTTTTCTGTAATTTCGGGAAAAAGCTGATTTCTGTTGGAAAAAAGAGAAAAATAAGTGTGTCTAAAACGTCGCCTGACGTTGATACTTGGATCCTCTTGGATCCTGTACGCGTAAAATCTCGCTGATTTTTCGAAACAATCAAGTGAGTCATTTAGTTGAGCTTTATCTCACTGCAATGACATTGTAAAAATGCGGGGATAACTTAAAAATAAGTGATGGTGAAATCTGCCAGGATATGCGCAAGAGCATCTTCCGTAGAAATGGACTTATTAAAAGTTGAACACCTTGAACAGAACAACATAAGCAACATCGTTATACACGCGTTCTAACCCACGTATTTAAAAAAAATGGATATATCGGACATGGAATATTTGAGAATGTTCTGTATTTCAGTCTCGTGATTTCCTTACATTCTTATATAAACAGGACTGCAAGCATTTCAACTAGGAAAATGAAGCTCATAGCATACGTGCAATCACCAGCCATGCAAGTTGAACTGGTTTAGACTTCGGACAATAGTCTGAAGTAGTCAACTGTTTTTATATTTGAATATCAGGTAATATTTGGTAACTTCTTCAATTTAAGGAAGAATCACATGAGAATTAATTGAGTAGTTATAGATCGTTCTTTAGCAGACGTCAGCACAAACGTTCGATGAACAGAAATCACTTCTGGGTATATTTTCTTGTCGACAGGAGCTAGAAATGAGTCTTTCCGATAACGTTAACAAATAATTGTCGTGCTCGAATCCAAAAAATAAATGCAAATCTAGTCAGGAAAAAAAGGACCTCATGGATCCTGTTTTCTAGTGTTGACATCCTGGTTCCTCTAAACAAAACTACACCTTCCCTTCCTAAGTTGTTTGAGAAAATAAAGTTTTTATGATTACTTTAGACTCAGAAGCCACCTACATTAATCATTTTTAGTAGGCGATGTGCTCCACCTTTTTACTCTTATGTTAATGGAATGATAGTTTTAAGTAGGAATGAAACTATTAACCCCTCGATCCCACTACTTCTGGCTGTAAGGAATTAGTCTTGTTGGAGCTAATATCTCGGATAAAATCGTTCTTGTTTTCTATATTTTTAATTTTTTACAGGCTAATTTCCAATTTTGTTATGCATGATCGTATTCAACATACCCTTAATCGCCATGGTTGTCTATAGAACAAAGAATGAATTTAATTTAGCCAAATATTTACGTTTCATTTGGCTCTCAGTTCGTGGCCATCTACGTCTAATTTCAAAATGGGGATGTCGGGTAGTGTGGAGTAGTTTGTAGTAGGATTGGTTCAGTGTAAGCTGTGAATGTAGTGTGCTTGTGTCGAAGAACGTGATTTTGCAAGTAGAATTCAGTTTTTTTTGTTTTTCCGCCTAGGATTATTATTATTATTATTATTTGGTCAGGTTTACATAAAACTCACTGTTATGGATGAACAAAAAGTATTCAGTATTTCCTATACTATTCCAGATTGCTTCCAAAAAGAGTCATTTTGAAAAACTACCTCTCAAAATAAATGTATTCGACAAACGAACTTTGACAGTGGTGTTCACATCGATTGATTAGGCATAGTATTTAAAAACATTCAGTGCCTTTTAACTTCTAACCGAAAAAGTAATTTTATAGATTATATTGTATTTTGATTTTGTATATCTGAAGTGTGTTGGTAGTTTTGTTGGATAGAAATGTAACGTCACACTTGTGTGAAGTCAAATCTGCAACCAATGCTTCGTGCTGCTGTTGATGAATGCGTTGAAGCTGCATTTGTAAATTATTTGCTTCTTAATACTTTCAAATAAAATGTTAGGATTGTGCGCATTAGTTTATCTACATTATTCCGTTTGTATTCATAGGAAAAATGAAACGCGCGTATTCGCATATTTTATTTCAGTGCGTTTGCAGTGGATGTGGTCAAGAACATCTGGATTCATAAGAAGTTTTTGAGTTTCTCTTAATGTAACGGTTTGGTCAGCTCCCTAGTGTGATTTTCTGTATATTAATACTATCTAAGTTGAGTTTGATTTTATTCGTAGACTCTTCGAATTAAGTTTGACTTGAAAACTGTCACAGTGCAAATTGTTCTTAAAGCAACCAAGCAGAGGATCCGTCTTTCAAAATTGTAATTTTAGATTTGAGAACGGATTGTTTTGCTCACTGAGTGGAAAATGGGTTAAAGAAAAAGACCATAATTAAATACAAGCTAAGTTAATGATGGAATACCGTATGATTGTTTCCGCTATATTCATATACTTGTCACAGTCGTTTGTGGTACACAAACGACTGTGACACAAACAAACAAACCTTCCTTGTCACAGGAAGGTTTGTTTGTGGTACACAACAGCAGATAATAAAAATCATGCACTGCTGTTGTGTACCACAAACAAACCTTCCTGATAATTTCCCTCTTCTGAATAGCTGCTTTTGTATGCAATCTAAATTAATGAACAGAATGGAGCACGCCGCAGGAAGATCTAAATATCTGATGTGGGAAGTGTCATAGAACTATTACCAAACTTTTTCCAAGTGCTTTTAATGGAGGAAACTCATCTCGAGTGGAAGTGCATTGTCACCGTGTCGAAGTGTAGTGTGCTGTGAAAGGGTACTGAACTACCAGAACGGTGCAAAATGATGAAATCACTTTATTGACCAGGAAGAATCGGTCTTCAACGACTTTCAGAGTGGAACCTAAGCAATAGCAAGAAAGGCAGCCCTGCAGTAGGTGAAATGGCAATGCTGGCTTTGAGCGAAGTATTCAGCTGGGCTGTTGGCTATGTTGGGGGAGGGGGGGGCACAGTGTACTTTACGACAGGCACAATTTGTTCTGCACAATTTTCTCACCCTATGTACAGATGAACTTGATGGAAACAGTATGGAAATATTGAGATATTTAATCCCTTGGGAAAAAAACGTTGGGAATAAAAATTATCCCAATCCAAAGTTCAAGGTGATCTTTTCAGCAGTAAAAGTAATGACTAAACACGCCACCCTAAAAAACGAAAGAGCAGTCCAATGGTAAAATCTCCCAGGCAGTCGCTTTTTCCCATTAACAAAATTCCTATATTGGTCATCACATGCACCGCTTGGTGAATTGCTATTTATTTTGAATTAATAATTAGGTGTGTGTGTATGAAGGGAACTATTCTTATCAGACATTTATTTTAGCAGTAGTTTCATTAACTGGGGAACACAGGCCACTCCAGATTGAGAACCAAACGACATCCTTGTTGAATATCCAAAGAGTCTGACTTGAATGTTCAACAAGGATGTCGTTTGGTTTAACAGATATTATAACGCTGTTTTCGTTGGTAATGTTTTCTTAATCGACGACGCATCGCTAGTAGATACTTAACTGTCGTTGCATCCGACGGCTGACTGCTATTTGTTGTAATGAGCACTATGGGCGGAAACAAGATCACCTTAAGTTTGAATCATTATTTTCGTAGAGAATTGCAAATTCATCAGTGCTAATGGTATTATGACGGAGTGGTCATTATTTGTCGACTTGACGTAGATACAGCTGACAGCTGTTAATGAGCCTACTACTCATACGTTCAAGACAATGTTTCAGTGTGTTTAAATCGAGCGTAATTTGAGATAAATTCAAGTAAAAGGCCAGTAACCCTGCCCTTAGCAGATTTAGTTTCTACCAAACACATCACTGATTTGCTTAGGATTAGGAAAGTCATGTTTATAGAAGCAGACAGGAATGGCATCTTCTCTAAATACGTATCACCCACTAGTATTATCTAGTATTAGGTTATTTCTTTTAATATTGATAAATGCACCTACTTTAATATTCCCAACTTAATATTTGCAGCCAAGCGATTAAATCTTAATTTTTTAGAGAACCTCGAATCAGAGAAACTAGAAATCGAGAAACGTCATAAATAGGCTCCTTTTCAAATTCTTAATGGCTTTTCGTTATTTTCCTTACAGCAAACATGAAACCAACAGCTTGTCTCCTTATTCCAAAATCAAACGAATCTTCTCTTAGATCTTTCCCTATTTCATTTGTTATTCTTGTTTCCATTAATAATTAAATCTTACATAAATCTTTGTACAGTGACATAACGTTCTTCCATTACAGTTACTGCACTTCCTTCTTGAACCCTCGGTATGTAAATTTTGGAATCATAATCCCCTTGTTAAGATATCATCTTTTTATTTTTTATTTTTCAAAGCTGACTAAACATGAACGGGAATCGATTTTGCTGGCGTGTGTTTCCCTCTACTGAAGTAGGTGCTGCAAGACTGTGAACTTCGTTAATCTATGAGAAAAGTTCATGTATATATTTTTATGCTGATGTATTAATTTATTATTTACAAGCTAATAGCTGCAAACTATGTAGCGTGTATTCAAATTGGGAGCCAGCATAACTAACTTGCATAGATGCATTGAATGTTGAATTTGTTGAATGTTGAATTTCCTTAGTTAAGCTCCGTATTGATGAAAAATTTTATTCCTATCGTGGAAAAGAGCATACACGACTAATGAATTATAAATTAGTAACGATATATTTGCTGTCATCACTTGATTGAGTTTTCTTTGTTAGTATTTTTCTGTTCTTCCAAAAGATGACCTCCATCTTAAAAATGCACTTACATCTAGAAGGGAATGTAGTGAAAGCTGCATAAAAATGTTGCAAATTCTTGGGGATTGTTTATTTCCTCGGAAAATATCGCATTTGTTGACAGAAACTGGAAAGTGTGTTATCCTTTTTTCCACCATGGTTTTACGACCGATCTCTAAATTGTATTCAGACCATTGAAAGAAGCTATAGAATGCTTCCCCTCCCCCACCACCATGGGGATTTTCAGTGTCAACCACACAGTTTCCAAACATACACACCTGACCTTCCTCTTCTCGCGAGCACTAAGAACTCGACATGTAAAGCTTTCACTACAGTATTCAGTATGCGGTACTGAGCAGTGAACGATGCGTTGTAGTATTTTTACACTGAAACAGAAAAAAGAGGTGTAGCACGATATTTTGCGAGAAATTAGAAACTAAGTTGGAGATGTAATTAGTCGTGATGTCTTTCTTCATGGGTTTGAACAATTCATCGCTGGAAATTTAAAATGAATCGTGCGAAAATTCATCGCGGATATATGTGAAAAAAAATTACGTATAAAGTTATTTATATTCTTTCTTACTACAGGCTCTGTAGATGTAATATTAATTGTTACAGAACTGGAATAGGATGGTGAGGGAGAAAGAGCACCATATTTAAAAATATTAGGGAGAATAGTTGTATCCTACAAATATCGTGGCAATCTTAAGACCAAGTAGCTCTTACTCTACTGATGAGGAAAATTTTTGTAGCTACGAAGACAGCGATGTTGCGTGTAATTTAGACATGTCTTCGTGCAAACGAAAAGTGATCTCCCTAAACGGGAAAGTGTCAGTACTTCGAAACTGACGCTGCTACTTGCCATCTCAGAAATGAATGGCGTCTTAGATATACTTGCTAATATTCCTTTCTGCTCGAGTAACAGGCTGTAAGCTAACGAAAATTATTGAGAATGTGAGGAAAGAACACTTCCACTAGACACATTAAAAAGTTCCTACCAATACACACAGAATTTGTTTTATTTTTTATACACCTTTCTGATTGATTTTTAGATATTCGAAACATTTTATTCTCATATTGGTTTTGTATGATGACACTGTTTTTTAAACATTAATTTACCAATATCACATATCAGGAAATAATATAAATGAGAAAATATACAAAATTTGCTCATTTTTAATAATCGCAAATTAATTTCAGTATCGGAATATTAAAAGTTATCTGTACAATTACTTAGGAAAAATAACGTATTCAAATAAAAAGAAGGTGCACACATGTTACCTAGCAGTTATTTGTGTGTGTGTGATAGTTTGGAGGGGGGGGGGAGAGCCATCAAATACAGAATACAATTTTAATTCTATTATGAAAATTTTGGAAATAAAATTTCATTTTGACGCATGCACCTATACAAGTTTCGAATGATAAACTGTAGAGAAAGTATCGCTACTTCAAAACTGCCGCATAATATCAAAATTAGCAGCAAATATGTACATAACAGTTTACTTTATAATAGCCGTTCATTTCAATATGTAATGAGCGATTCCAGAAAACCAAGAAAGTTGAAGTGCAAAGAACTACAGATTACGTTATAAGTATTATACATTGTGATATGACTCAAGATTTACATATGCTTATCTGTAAGGTAATATCGTAAAAGAGCCAACCTTCACGCAATCTGTGAACTAATTTTCTAAGATTATGAATCAAAAATAAAGAAAACAATTTGTAAGAGATGGAGGCTGTATTTATTTTAAGATTCGGATTTTTATGAGTTTATAAAATAATTGTTTAACAAAAATAATTAACACTTGATCAAGTTCTGGGAGAATAAAATATATTGGCGACTAAGATAAGCAAAAAAAAAAAAAAAAAGATAGTGACATTGTTCTCCAGAGTGATACAATCTTAAGTGAAGAAATATGAAAGGATCTCTTATTTGCACTCGCATTAAAAACTATAATTATACGGTAAAACAAGTAGCAAAAATAAATGTAACTTGTAGGTATAATTCAGATTGCAGTTACCGAGAAAACGGCAAGCAGCTGCGTTTCTGGCAATAGGTAACCGAACGTAGCTACGCACGCGAGGTAATCTGATAAAGTGTCCTCATCAGCGAGAAGGATTATCGCACCTTCAAATGGATATGACAGTCATATGCACTTGATATCCATGTTTTTTCATCAGGTGGTCTGACTCGTATCCAGGATTTGCTGGACGTAAATATACGTCCTGGTCGGTTGGGAGGTTAACCAGCGGTGGTCGCAGTCGAAAAAATTGCAGCTTAGGTCGCTTGTATTCGAGAGATACATTCATTACTAGTATGTGCTGAAATGCGATAAAACTTGAAAAAAAAAAAAAACCACTACAGATATAATACATGATGGTTTATTTGTTTTCAGTTACAATCTAGGAATTATTGAAAAAAAGAAACAAATAAAAAACCAAACAATTAAACCAATACTATAGTGACATCGGAGTTCGTGGTATCTCTTAGATACAATTTATTATCAAACATCACACACCTCTACATAACACCTGTTAAACCAAACTGACTTCCATTTTCTAGCGAATAATGATATTATTACCCAAAATTTTTCCTGCAGTGAATTTCCCCCCCCCCCCCTCCCGATGAATTGTCTATGAACCAAAAAACATCTTTCAAGACTGCTTTGTTATAAACACCTTAAACATTGGAAGTGGCCGTTGTATGCTGCGCAGTAAAATCCAAATAAATTGCCAAAAATGAAAGAAGAAAAATGTTTTGGAGATCAACGCAAAACATATACACAAAATCAAAACAGATATATTCGAACACGAACTAAACAATAGATTTAAACATCTAATATAGATGACCCTGCTGATCTATTAGAAAGTAATGATATTATTACCCAAAACCTTTTAAAATGCTCAGTTGAAATAGCTGGTACCACAGAACAGAAACAAGACAAAATCTCTGAAAAAAGAAAACAGCTTATGAAGAAACGAAGAGAAATGAAACAATCAATTAACCTGCAAAATAAAATTGAATACACTGAATTGTGCAAATTGATCACCAAACGTATCTCAGAAGAAATAAGAAAATTCAATTGTAAATTCATACAACAAACAATTGGAAACTAATAGTCTCAAAAAGCCAAACCGCAATTGATGAACAAACAGATGGTTTCAGTCAAACTACATCCTCTGATCAAAAAGAAACAGAACTTTTCGAAAATAGAAGAAACTAGTGGCGCCACCTGTCGTATATTTCTGTTGTCGAAAGCGGCAACCTTCATTAGTGTTTTCAACTGTTTATGACATTTGTTTCATTAGAAGCCGAGTTCTAGTGACAAGAGTGACTGTGTTTTGACGAAAGGCCAGTCGTCACGATATTCATATCGTACGCAACGAATCCTCGCTATCAATCGCTTAAAAACTTAGAGAAAAAACTCACCATTGACCGTTTATCCTGGCGGAATGAATTCTTTGTGGATAATGCCCTTGGAATCGTAGAAACAAATCAGCATTGTCTTTACTTTTGACTTCTCCAAGCGACTTTTTTTCGGACGTCCTCTTCGTAACGATTGTTTCAAGGAAGTTTAAGACCTTATGAGCGGTTTTAATGAGGTCCCTGCAGACACTGCCAATTCGATACATTTTTTGGTCGTCGGTCAACTTGTGGGGAATAAATCGCAAATTCAATTTACGAAGGCCCAAACTCTCGGTCAAAATGTTGTGTACAGTTGATTCCGGAATCCCCAATTCATCTTCAATCAATCTCACGAACGATATCGGGTTTTCTTTGATGAAATTACGCAATTTTTGGACGTTAACTTCGTTCAGTTCAGTTTTTGGATGGCCTGGCTTTTTTGTCGTCCTCAAGCGTCTCACGACTAGTTTGAAATCGCTTAAACCACTCGTAAACTTGAGTACGGGATAAGCATTCATCACCGTATGCCTTTTGAAGCATCTGATGCGTTTAGGTAAAACTTTTACCAAGTTTAACAATCGCAGCTCTGTTTGAAACTTATTTTCCGACTGTTCGTCAAAACACGCTGTCGCTCTTGGCCCTATAACTCGGCTTCTGATGAAACAAATGTCATAAACAGTTGACACAGCAATAATGAAGGTTGCCGCTTTCGACAACAAAACGATACAACATGTGACGATATTAGTTTCTTATATTTACAAAAAGTTCGGTTTCTTTTTGGACAGAAGGGTGTATAAGACTGGACCATCACTAGAGATAGATATGCTATAGCAAAATTATATCAGGATGATGAATTAAATGAAGACAACCACGACACAGCTGAACCAGAGATTCTATCAGAAGAAGTTATGTGGAGCATCCAAAGCTTGCAAAATGGGAAAGCTGCAGGTGAGAATGGAGTTACAGCTGAACTTCTAAAAACAGGTGGAGAAATAATCTACAAACTCATAGCAAAAGTATTTACTTTATGTCTGAAAAAAAATTATGTATGAACAACATGGAAGAAGGCTACCTTAATTCTGATACATAACGAAGGTGAGATAGAAGACTTGACGAACTACCGACCTATCAGTCTATTATCAGTGGTTTACAAAAGTCTTAGCTCATAGCCTTTGTGCGACTCAAGACCTAGCACGACCAAAAGAACAGGCAAGTTTTCAAAGGAGCTTTAGTACAATGGACCATATTCAAGTTGTACAGCAGATTATTGAACGGTGTAATGAATATTAGTTACCAGTATGTCTTGGTTTTATTGACAGTGAGAAAGCCTTTGATTCACTTAAAACTTGTGCAATCCTTAAAGCATTAGAAACCAACAAGTGGAGGAGCCATACATCAGGACCATCAAATCAGCATACACCAATGCCACAGCAGCAATTCATTTCAATGGTAACTGTACTGTGGGAATACAGAGAGGTATAAGACAGGGTGACATATCTCCAAAATTATTCAAAGCGTGCCAAGAAGAAATATTCAAACTTTTGGATTGGATGGGATGGGAAGGGAAAAGTCTGAAGATAAATGGAAGCTATTTAAGCCATTTACGCTTTGCAGGTGACAATAGTTATCTTTACTTCAACTTGTGCATGAATTACAGACTCGTATCCATGAACTCCAAATTTCTAGCAAAACAGTTGGCCTAAAGATAAACCTAAAGAAGACTAAAGTTATGTTCAATAGCTATGTGCAACCAGAAATAATAAAAATCAATGAAGAAATTAAACAAGTGGATCATTACATATACTTAGGACAGCAGGACGAAATTAAAAGGCGCACGATACTTGGGTGGAAAGTATTTGGAAAATTGCATTCGATATTCAAAAGCCAACTACCTGCCTGAAGAGAAACGCTTTTAACCAATGTATTCTTACTATACTGAAATATGGCTGTGAAAAATGGAGACGGAATGCAAAGGAAATTCAAAAATTAAGAACAACACAATTTATTATGGAACGAAGTATGCTTGGTATCACAAGACTGGATCACAAAAGGAATACGTGGATAAGAAATCAAACCAAAGTCTTTAACATCATAGGAAGTGTAAAACATCTGAAGTTGCAATGGGGTGGGCATATTGCTCGAAGACATGATCAACAATGGACAAAAGAAGTATTGGATTCCACGAGAGGAAAAACGACGCCGACCTAAATCACGGTGGATTGATGATATCATCAGATTTTTAGGAGTGACATGGGTAAGGAAAGCTATGGAGAAGACCATCCTGGAGTAATCTTGGATAGGACTTCATCCAGCAGTGGATCGAAAATGGCTGCTGCTGATGATATATTGTATATGTACGCATACAAACGGGTAGGTTGACCTGGACAGCTCTATGTTATGTTTTTGAATAGTATATTTAGTTTATTCTGCCCTTTCGTAGTTCGTTTATTTAACTTATTTTCAGTATTCTGCTTACGCACTCATTTTGAATATGATCGCCAAAGCCAAAAAGCAAGAAACACATTTCACTCCCCAACTGCATCTTCTGATGAAATTACGAGCGGAAAGTAAAACGAGTACTTTTTTAACGATATTTAGGTTTCATCCTTAAGAATGAGTGATCTTCCTCCTAACCCATCGTATTAATTTTTCTTTAATTTCCACGAATGTAACCATTAGGCTTAGTAGTAGTCTAATTCCATATTTTGGCTCCGATAAATACAACAAATTTAATTTTTTTTAAAAATTTAATTGGACTAAAAGGAGAAAAATTGATCGGAATACTGAGGCAGTCGTAAGATTTTTGTCTGAATATATTCACGAGAAGTAGTCAATAATTGACTACTTCTCGTGAATTCTATTGAATTCTTTTCTGTTCTGTGACGTTTTCTTTTGTGGCAATATAATGCTACATATTATTGACGAATGTTATTGTTACATCAGAATGCATTTGCTGTAATCTGCGATGGTTGCGGCTTTAAACTCGTTTTGAATGCTGCTTGCAGTTTTTGAATTATTTTCAACCGATTTCCTACAATTGTTGTATTTTGTGCTTTCCTATCCAGAGAAGAAGATAGAATTTTTATATGCCCTCAGGTAGGATTACTTAGTTCTGTTCTGTGTTAATCGATATTCGTCCAAGAACGAATATTATTTAGAAATTACGATTTTAATACTCCTAATACAGGCTAGTGATTACATTTTCATGTCCCTCTTTCACCGGCGTAAATAAATGTAATTATTCGAATTTCAAACATTAGAAATAATACTGACGTTTAGGATATCTAACAAGATTAAAATGACATATTTAAAATGTAACTGGAGTTTAAATACAAACGAAGTAAAGTTATTTCTCACCGGGCTGAGCGCTCCATTATATTTTGCATTAACCGTAGTTGCAACCTTAATTATCCCTAATACGATATACCAAATGGTGGTGTTGGTTACATTTTCATATCCAATTATGGTTAAATAGTTTAGTATATTTTTTGAAACTTAAGTATCAGACAATTTTCTGTTCATTACACTAAACTTCATTACAACACATTTCCCTACAGATGTTTCTGTGAGTGATAGACGAAAGTGCTTAAAATGAGTCAAAAGTTTAACTTGAAAACTATTGAGTAATACCAGAATTCATACTCCTACGATGCTTCCTTTTTCATGAAGATCTCTTTAAAAGAAATCGTTTCTCGAAGATAATTCATCCTTCGATCATCTAAAGTTATTCGTTCATTCATCCTGCATGTTTTTGTTATTTCATCATATTAGTATTCTTGTTCCAATCGATTTATGATAATATGTTAGTTACATTCGGATAATCGTATAATAATTTCAATCCTGCAGATTTTCGGATTATTTTCATGTTGCTGACATTCTGTACTTAAGCTCTCTTCTAATATGAAGTCCAGAAGAAATATTGCACATGCTTCAATATTAGATTCAACTTAATATTTCTTTCTCTTTTTCCTGTTTTTTATACAAGAAGGTACACAAGAAATTAAACGATGTAAGTAATACTGAAATTTTAACAAGAATCATATTTCTAGTTATTTAGATTGTACTGCAAGTTTGACCATATGAGTTGAGTAATTTTCTTAAACTATCTTTCATTTTAGGATAATAAGCGAATACCATAAAAACAAATCAATCGATGGTCTTTTTTTTAATGATTGCCATGTAGGTTCAAAGTGAAATCCGAATGTATTCATAGAACCTCGAAATACGGAATTATTCTAACACATTTTATGGAAATCAGTGAACTGAAACGGAAGTTATTTACACGACTATTAAAGTATATTACTGCATGAATTAGTATTTTTTTATTTTATTTTAGGCATCCTAGAAAACTGTTTAGGGAATAATCCAGAGCTTATTCCACAAATGAACCTGATAAATGAATTTTCTTGTTATTGCACTGCTAATATCTCATCCTCTACTTCGATTTATACATTGGAAATGGACATATCGTTTTTTGTTATTAATATTATTCATTATTCTGTACATGGCACAATGCACATGCATTGATTCCTTTCAGTTCTTGTATAAATTATTAGGAAAAACTGGTTAATTTAGTCATTCTTAATATTCAGATATTCTCAGATCGTAAGTGTTTATTATTTACACACTGTGTTGTACCATTTTCAGAGCTCCTAAGATTCATGCAGTTCAATTACCTTTCGTAGCAGTGATGTGGATAAGAGAAATAACAGTGCTATAGGTAAGAGTTTATTGTATTTCAGTTTGAGTCGTTGGTAATAATTTCTTATAAATGTAAGGAAACACAGTCTCACTAGTGAGACTGTGTTTTCTTACATCTTTGAAACTGTGCACAGCAACAAAGCTTTGTTGTCTTGTGAATTTTAATAAATCTCACCAAGTTTAACCTAAATACTGTAAAAAAAAATTAAAACACCTTCTCGTTTTTTGTCTGTGTTGAATTAGAAATAAAATTTGAAAGTGCGCTTGCTTGCAGTTAAGTGTTATCGTCAAGATTACGTAATGGGCTGATATTACCATTTTATGTGACAGAACCCACACAAGGAACGAAGTAATCCCTGAATGAGTAGTGTATGCAGTTCGTTAAGTTGCTCTATTCAATTCACCAAAGAGTTGTGGCATATTTAGAAACAATGGATGTCTTGAATCTGATTATTAAAATTAAAAAAAAAAAAAACTTTAATAACCTGTAACATGAACTTGCTAAACGATGAAGAATGACACCTGCTATTAATCACTGTTAGTCCAGTTAATCTCTTTTTTTTTTTTTTTTTTTTCACTTCTTTGACCTCATCGAACGAGTAGTGATGATTAGAAAACGTTGCCCTTATTTTCCTTTCTCGATAAATGAAACTGAATTTAGGTTTAGGTTGATCTTTTCTTTCAGCAAAATGAGCAAGTTAAAAAAAAAATCAATATTTTGTTTTACACGTTTGTGAAAACAAGCTAATTATCTACAGCTATTCTCAGTAATCACATATTTGAATGAATATGTTACTTAGGATCACAGTAATCCTGTGTGACGAAATTCACATTTTTTAATGGAGGATTACGCATAGGTTTACTGCATGTGATTTTTGTTGTATACAATAATCAGTTGCTTGATTATAGCTCCTTTATCAGTAACACTTGGAGTATATTCGACCTGTGATTAGCACTGTCTAGACATGTTAGAAGACAAAAATTATACAGAAAACAAGCTCATAGGCACATCATTTCTTCCCTAGAGATTTTGTTAGGTGGATTTAATCATTCATGTCTTAAATGTTTCTGCAAGAATGTTTTTTCCTTGCCAGTAATTTATTGTCTGCTATCTTCTGACTCGTGTTACTATCATTTATTTTCATGAACTGCTGACGAAGAAACAAACTTATCTGTTGGACTGTTTACCACAATACTAACGCGCTATTCAAATAAGGTTGAAACCAAAATAATCGAGCTTAGCATTCGAATATCGACCGTCGTTGAACTTGCTTTTTGCGAATCCTATTATTTTAATGTATCGAGTCCTAGTTGTATGTTTACGTTTGTTGGTTCTTTTGTCGATTAATATTTTATGCTCTACTTCAATAACAACTTCAGATCCTTAATAAGTCATTGCGAAATGTTATCTTTTTCGCCGTCAGTTTTCAGCGAAGAAAGTGATCAACTTAAATTCATGTTCTTGATCCTTTTCTAATAATAGAAAAGGAGTAGTAAATAACCTTGCAGTGATACGATGTTGTTATGCTAAAGAAGCCATCAATTCCACGGACAACGAAGTTATCGTAGTTTGCAGTAAAGAACGGTTATTCAACAATCGAAGGCCTCTTTAAAGCCGACAGCAAATAAATAAATAAATATAAAAACGCTTTTATTCGCAATTTCATAAGTAAGACACATAACGTGATAGAAAAGCATGCATCATGGATTATTATTTGTAGTTTGCATTTTCTAGTTATTCGGTAATACATTACTGTTTTCTAACTCTCCCCTCAAATAAAAAGAGTGGTGAATACATAACATGTTTTAAATCCTCAGCAACATTACCCATTCCCAAGTTTAGCGTGCAGTTTTTTCACATAGTCAGCAGGCAGAGCTCCTCTCAGTCCATAAACACAGGTTGTTGTTCAGCTGATCTCTAGCCGTAGCCTGTAATCACGGATTTCAATGATTTTGTGGACATCAGAGGAAGACAGAAAGGCAAACAACTGCTGTAGTGGCCATGGACTCTAGTAGATATATTATCTGGAGTATGCGAAGGGATCGATATCTTTGCCAGCAAACCGAATAAGGCGCCAGTAAAAATTCTGTTAGCCCGTAATTAGAATCGAACCTATTTAACTTGCCTTCTGTGGTGGTTTAGCGCATTGAAGTTGGACTGCATATCCAACCAGAGTTGCACAAACCCTGAACAGCAGAAAGTTAAAATACGTCAGAATTTTTATAAAATTTTCAGCAGACAGTTAAGATAATTATTTATTTAAAGATGGAGTAAATTTGTTTGTTACCCACTCAAGCAAATATATATATATATATATATTAAGGATACCAAGTAATTTTATAAACTTAGTTTTTTTAATCCTTCTCCCAAGTAAGCAAAACAATTAAGTTTGTCCCTGAACGTAGTTCAAGTCTAAAGGTAGGGCAACTCGTGGTAAAGGTGGGTATAGCTCTGATCACTATTCATAGTATTTCCCATAATGTACAACATAACGTTTCATATATATATATATAATTTTTTTTGAACTTCAGAAATTTCTCAAAAGATGGAACGCTTACGAAAATACAAACATTTACACCCGTTGCCTTGGTGTTCGCTAATTGTAAAATGACAAACTTTGTTTAGTGTTCAAGATGGATCGGTAGTTGTTTTGAACTTCATCAGTGTCTTGAACTATTCATTAGAGATGATAAACCGGATGAAAGATCCGATTCAAAAACGTATGAAACCAAAATGTTTTTATTTTGCGATCACATTACTTATAAGATGACAATGTAAAGAAATGACGAAGTGAATTGGTGTTGTGCTCATAGACGGGTAATGACAGCTGAATCATCATTAATTTGCGCGTCCGTGAAACGATTCAATTTGGAATTAACGAAAAAATATTTGAGTTAGAAAGCTAATTAAAGCTAGAATTAAAATGGCAAGTTTATACTTAATCAGACGTAAAAGTAACTTTTTCCCAATTTACTTTACTTTTTTCTTTTTAATTAAAGGGGGACTGGGTTGGATGTTGCAAACACAGGACGCTGCAGCAATATTTAAATGCAATTCTTTGGCTCATCAAAGTAATTTACTTGTTCGATGTTTGGTTGCTGAATAAAAGATGCACTCGGCATTGATTACTTAGCCAACGTTTTCGTAACAACCAAGTCGGATTATTTTTCTTAAATGACTTGAATAGGAATGGTCTGATGAATTTGTCAGTTAATTCCATGGATGAATTCTTTTTAAATTGTGTTATCCGACAATAACCAAATGGACAAATTGCCAGTATTTGTACTGCAAGTTTTATACGTAATTGCAAAGTCAACAACGAATGGACTTCAGCAACGAGAAAAATATCAAATAAGCGATGAATACTCGTACATATATTTAATTGCCTTGTCTATCAAAAAGCTATAAAAATATGCATATCATTGATTTCACAGGCCAATATTTCAACAAGAATGAAATATCCATTTTTAATATGTGGGTTGTTATTCAATCACACTCTCCATGAAATACAGGAAAACCGATTACGGAATTGCTCCTTTCTTTGTTCGAGATCTAGAAATAAAAAATCATCCTATTTTAACAGCATAAAAGTTCCTATTAATTTGGAATGCAAAAGTTGATTCCATATTACAAGGACGAACATTATTATAACATTACTTATTATTAATTACAAATACTTAATCAGATAAAATTAGTGAAGCAAATAGCAATTCATTTTATAAATTGGGAGATCGTATTAAGGCCCGTCTAGTGCCTTTTTCCGTAGAGTTTCGCTTTCCACATTTGCTACCTCTGGGTATTTCTTCTATTTATTTATTATTTTTTTTTTTCGGTTCATATTTTCTTCCATTTTGCCCATTGAGAAATTCTCGTTTTGTGTCAAAGTTTAATAATTTATTTCATTAGTCGAGTTATTTAAGTATCATACATCAGCAGTGTATAAATCCAAAATGTAGTGAGTAAAGCATCATCACCATGACGACGACTAATTTCCGTGAATTTATTAATCAGCCATCGCTATGGCGATTACGCATTTTTCACATCGTAATATGCAGTTATCACACTCTCAGGTCCGTGTCTTGCTGCTTCCTAAGCAGCAAGACACGGACTGTTGACTGTATACGGATATTTTGTTTTATATTAATGTGCGAATGACATTCTTTATCGGGTTATAGCATATCCTACCTTCGAGAATTGCACAAACAAAGGATTATTAAAGGGGTAAACAAGGGATTAAATGTAAGCCTGAACATGCCTCCCTAATCTTGCAGATTAACGACATCTCTAGCAGTGGTGAAAAAAACACAAATCTGACAAAGTGACTTACTATCGTAGATTACTATTATTATTATTATTTCGGACAACTCCAAGGAGTCGACAGATTCAGCAAGGGAGGCCCTAACATCATGTCAAGAACAACTATTCGACATTCACACAGTATCTATCATACCTCGCCTTGAACTCATTCACGGTCATAGCACCCACAACCGACTCTGGCAGCTTATTCCACTCATTCACCACTCTAAAAGTAAAAAACCCAGCTCTAACACCTTTACTAACCACACTTTTGCCTAGTTTCCATGGATGTCCCCTAGTCCTCCCACCATCAGTCCTATTCTCAAAAATATCTGCTGGATTAATCTTATAGAAACCCTTCAGTAATTTGAATGTCTCAATCATATCACCCCTTTTCCACCAATCAACCAATTTTTGCAACCCGCAAATCTTCAACCTGTTCTCATAAGGTTCATTACACAGACCTGCTATCATCTTGGTCACTCGTCTCTGGATTCTCTGCACCTCCTCCCCCATCAAGAAGAAACCCTGGCACCCATATCTGGGCACAGTAATCTAGATGGGATCTTATCAACACACGATACAGAGGAACAATAACTTGTTTGTCTCTGTTTTTTAAAGTATTTTTCAGAAACCAAGTGATTTGATGAGCTGATTTAGCCACTTTTGCGATGTACCCCCTAAACTTCAACTCCCTATCCACCAACACTCCCAAATTCCTGGTCTCATCAATTTACTGGAGTACGGTTCCACCAATGTGATATACTGCTGCTAATCTTTTTACCCCAAAATGCATAACCTTACACTTTGCCACATTAAATTGGCATCCATTCTCCTTAGCCCAGTCCTCCATTCTATCCAAATCATCTTGCAAAATTTTGACATCCTGTGCACTCACAATTGCTCTTGACAACTTTGCATCATCAGCAAACAAGTGAACACTTCCTCTCAGATCCTTTCCTATATCGTTAATAAACAAATTGAAAAGTAGTGGTCCAAGAACAGAACCCTGCGGCACACCGTTAGTCACAAGCCGTCTTTTGGATTCAACTCCTGAATAAACCACTCTCTGGTATCTCTCCATCAACCACCCTCCTATCCATCTCACCAACCCTATATCCATCCCCATCTGCTCCAGTTTACTGATTAGAGTTCCATGTGGTATCCTGTCAAAGGCCTTGGCAAGGTCCAGTAGAATCACTGTAAACCCATTACCCTTATCCAGTTCAGCCGTCACTGTGTTAGAAAACGTTTGCAAGTTACTGAGGCCTGAACCTCCCTTCACAAAAGCATGTTGTCCCCCATACAGTATCCTATTTTCAACTATCCACTCCTGAATTCAATATAATCAATACCGAAGTAATAGTTACTTCGGTATTGATTATATGGATTAAGTGTCTTGTCCATTTCCCACTGCAACCACATTCTTTTTTAATTAATATTTCTTTACATACAGTACTTACAAAAATAGCTATATACACTAGTTCGTTTATGTTAAAACCAAATTATGTTAGAACGAAATTAACTGTATCGAAGACAAATCAATTTATTTACCCCTGTAATTTATATTACATTTTAGTAAGAAAAGTGTGGAAGGTTGAACTACCTTTTGTTTTGTTCAAAATCGCCGAGGCTCATCAACCTGTAGTCGTTCTTTGATCTTAATAATTTTACGATTAATGTTATTTCTTATGATACAAAAAGGTATTCGAGTTTTTTATTTGGCCTGCACAGTTATTACCGGAAATAAATGAAGATAGTAAATTGTTCGGTAGATGGTTCCCACCAGTGTCTTGCTCGCAGTCTTTGCTACAGATTTTTAATTTACCAATTATAATTTTGACCGTGTTATTTTTGAATTAATGAATTTTGATTTAAACGAAAAATATCCCCCAAAATCCTGACACTGGAAAATTCAAACTACGAAAGGATAGAAGGAAAGAATTGTGCAGTGTGAAGTAACTGTTCAGAATTTCCCAGCAGTATAGATTACGACTGATAAACTTCATGAAGGCATCCACATGAGAAAAAAGTGGAAAATCGTTGAAAATGTCCTTATCTTAAAGATTCCACTAAAACGAATTCTTCAGTTATTGATCTGTTCTCATATTATGTGTTTACACACACACACAGAAACACACACACACACAAAGTGTACAAGAAATTCAAGAATATTAGCTCTTAGTAAATATAAGATGGAATAGCTATATTAATTTATTAATGAATTGGAAAAAAAGTGCTCTAATGACAACCATACTTGTTGCATTAATTCAGGAAAGTCTTGCAACGCCCATATTACAGGAATATCTCTTCCTATTATAATATCTAAATAATATCTCTTCATCTTACAGCAACTACTCTCATAATTTTTTATTAAAATATTTTCTCATTTAGACTAAAAAAAACCAATTTTTTTAAAAAAATATTAATGCTGTTCATCTAATTCGTAGAGAATCTTCAGGTCAACATTAATTACATAGCAAGGTATTTCTTAAAAAAAAAATAAGTAAATGATTTCCCAAATTGATAACAGCTGTAAATGTCTCGAACAAAATAAATTAAATACATAATTGAACAATTTTTGAACAACAATTAACGAAATAACGAAGGATTTATAGAGCATAATCTCAGGAGTGTGTGTAAAACACTTAAAATATCCGAAAACATTTCTAACCTAAATATGAAAGTAGATGAGAGGAACACATCGTGTAACAGACTACAATAAAGTAATTAGTGTATTATATGTTCACTGTAGCCTGGATAGGAATTTTCTCATGTTTCCACTTATGTGAGCAGGAATATTATAAGGCAATAAACATCGATCTTTCCATTTCTAAATTTTCTAAGATATATAATTTCCTATACCTCTTGACAGAATTATGAATACCTATTTTTACAGCAGGTTGCTAAGTTCTCATTACACTGCCCTTTTTGATAATTAAGTATTTAGACCATTTTCGCAAGATGTTTAATACGAAATATTGTATTTTACTATGAGACAATTTCTTTTAGAATTTAATCGTATTTTTAAAGAGCACCTGAGAAATAGAAAATCAATTTGTATTATCCGATCTTCTCCACATCAGTGCTGCAACTGCTGAGCTGACACTTTTTTTTTCACTCGCCATACGAACGAGAATTCGCTTTAGTCAGTCAAAATATAATTAATGTTAGCGAAGAATTGCATTTAAATCTTCTACGATCATTAATAATTCCAGCTGTTATTTTATCTGCTGGAAATATGAATGATATCTTATATGTAGTTATAATTTGACGGCGTGAAGGATTGTGGAATTGACCACCTTTACTCCATCCCCACGGATTCTTTTGAATGAGAAAATAAGCTTCATTGCGGAATACACTTAAGATAAGAACATTAAAAAAAGCTTCAATTATCCACGGTATGCTTTTAATTGTTTCCAATGTCAACAAATTTTAATTACCTTCTTTGCATCATGAGAAGGGAAACAGATATCGGTCGATCCTTTCGCCAAGCGATCTCATAGGGAAGTAAGATGATTTCCTCACCCCCTCCCAGCCAGAAAAGGATTATTCGTTTCGCATGCAGAAGCAAACCTGCAGAAGGTCACAAAGAATTAAAAGAAACGGGACTCTCTCTTCTTAACATCAGTTGTTGTTTCGGCATTAATAATCAGCGAAACTAAATCTTTCTCAGGATCATTCACTCGGCTACATAATCATGCATATCGATTAGGCCCATAAAAATACGTTAAGAACCTTTAGAAGGGCTTTTCTTTGGTAATTGTGCCGACATTATACGGAGATCGCAGAGATTTTCCTTCAGAAACTGGTTTCCCAAACTAAACTATATTACTTGTGTGTAAATGTTTGTAAAATCATGTTATACTGTGTGAAAACCTTGATTTATAATTTTCCCTACAATGAAGTATATGGCTGTAGTTAGCGTTGAAATACAGTAGTGTTTTCTCTCGTTAATATTTTTTCTGCCCATACACTCAATGGTTTTAGTAACCTGAGTATTAATTGCAGACAACCAACCTTCCTTTAACTGAAATGACGGTTAAATTCAGAGCCGATTCCATTCAATGTTGTGTGTGTTATTTTTTTATTCATTCGTTGGATTTTTGCACATTCGAACGACTTGTTTTCAATTGTTTTGCCAACTTAGATATTCAAAGTCATTGAAATATCATTCTTCTCGAGGCCCATACTAAACGCATTCTGTGACTGGGTTGGGTATTGAAAAAAATGTAATTTTATTGACTTAACAGCCTTGTGTTTTTAAGTGATAAACATTGGTTATGCTATCATCGTTCATGTTAACGGTGATATAGTCATGTCTAAACATTTCCTTCTCTGTAAAGGTTAAAGTCGACGAGGGGAATGCCACTGTAGTTTTATGTACCAATTCATACGATCGGAAAATATCCTACCGAAACACAACTCAAAAAAAAAAAAAAAAAACTGAAGTTACTGGATGAAACAACATCCACAGATCAGGAAGCTATCAGAAGACTTAAATCATACCACGCAAGACCTAGAATATACAGTTCACCTAAATTACATAAAAGCAACTAACCTCATAGACTTATTGTGGATTCTATAAGCCGTCCCACGTATAAAATATCAAACTTTTTGTCTAACCTTCTTCGTCCCCTCATAGGACACTCAGCTTCGCGAAAACATTCCACAGAATTTCACACAAAAATAAGACATTAATTGTCAGATATTCCATAATCTATTTTATCGTCAATGAATTTGCATTGTTAAAGGTAACCATGTCCATTTAATGGGTGCTCCAGGTATGTTCCAACATTGCATTATTGTTTATGCGATATCTGAAAATTAAACATTTCTGGAATTTTTGAAAATAAATAATGCGTTATTACATCCCGCTCTCGCTCTCTGGTCAGCACGTTGAGTATGGCCATGCGACCAAGTGTTCTAAAAGGATTACGTCATGCTATTATCTTGGTTCGTCAGAATGCCATTCGACATTGGATATGATTCTTCATTACTTTTTGCTGATAATTAGCGAGCATTTACCGAAAATGCAATTCAGATCGTTTTGTTTAAAAAAAGAAAGTTAGTTATTCACTTTGGTTGGAGATAATACAGATTATGGCACAGAGCGAAGTATTTCGATTTTAATTTATAGAAATCAAGACCATAAAATTTTATTCAGTGTTTGTTTTTTAAATGATTATTTCTCATCTCGTTTGAAACAGTCATTTATTTTTTATTCCATGTGACTGCCCGTTGCTCTGCAATGCTATTTGACTGCAGAGTATTTCGTCTTTCGCCACTTCTCTTGGCTTCCAAACTTTAATTTAGTAATAGCGCAGAACAACAAAACGTGTTTCAAAGGTGGTTAGCCCTATGACCATTGACATTTCCCCCCCGTAAACTGCATGTGATCTCTGGTCAATTTTTCAAGCGTCGGATTAGAAACTGTGACTCGATCTTCAAAATATGTCGATATTGACTATCTCTGCATGGGATTTAGCGAAGCAATAGCTGATAAACAACACTATTTTCTCCTTTTCTTATTACCGTGTGATGTGGTAACAATGATTACGTATGTGCTTTAATATAAGTAATAGTGAACACTCACCTGGTTTGATTGCATTCGTTCTCCCATAAAACATTTATACAGTTTTATGGCGAATATTTATTTTTGCGATAAAACACACGTCACTGTAATATTTCAAGTTTTGTTGCAATCAGATGGATTTCGTATTATCGACATCTATTCATTTTATCACGGAAAACCATTTTCTTTCAAGTTTACCATGAACTGTGAGTAATCTGTCCAACAAATCTGAAATTGATGTCAACAAATAACATTAAAGTATTGATCATAAGTCGATTCATAGAAATCAGCAATAGTAATAGCAGAACGCATCCAAATATTAAATGTATTAAATAGAATAGCATAATATTTCCCATTAGACTAACAATAAACGCGAAACTGATGGACTATTGAAAAACATTCATTTGTCGAATTAAATCCTCAGTATGATAATTAATGAATATTTTGCTTCCCCTAAAATGCATTTCATACTGTTAGGTAATCTTGGATCTTAATGCCGCCAATTATAATATGGAATGGCATTCTTGTCAATTAGAAGTTGCATGTTTAGTAATTATGAGGAAACAACTTTCTTCAATACTTGTGCAGCAGTGTCATGGAAAGGAATTGCATTTGCTCAGTTAAGAAGGAATGGAGAGTTGGATAATTCCGTACAGTGACAGTAACATTAATTGCATTTGAGATAATGGGGCTTATGCCCGAAATACTAAAAATAAATATTTGATCAGCGTCCTGTTTCGTTGAACTTAGCCATCAAGCATTGACCTCAAAAATTCGAAAGGTTATTTGAATTACTGTTCTGCGTAAGATAGTGTTCTTTATAGAAGCTGCGTAACTTCAATCCATAAGTTACAGCCTCGTTTATAATGCAAATTATAGAAAAGTCTGCCAATTATTATTTCCTTTTTTTGCAGTATTTTAGCAATCACTCCAGCATTGGTTACTGCAAGAAATATGCCATACTTTTATTTTGAGTTTCGTAACACAATATTCAGTAATGAATGCTTCTGGTTGGCTAGCAGTACAACCCTTAATCCGTACATTTCATATCAATCATAAAACCACACAATCTCCGAAACAACCTCTAATTTACCAACCGGACCAACAAATATATGGGATGTTGTTACCTTTTTCTTTTATTTTTTGTTAGTCACCAACAAGTGAAGGTTAAGCTACAGTGCAAAATTTACGTGGTACCCAGATTATACTCACGCGCTTCCATGATTGCAACTGATTCGAATCCACCGCGTATTAGAGATAGGAAACGATATGCAATCGGCCAGTCAAGCAGTTAGTTTTTTTTGCTGTCCTCTCTCTCTCTCTTTCGCTTCTTCTTTAACTTATTTTGTCGAAATGCGATGGAAACCATGCCAAATTGGTTGATGGTTGTGCTTCTGTCGACCAGAGATGGGCTAACCCATCTCTCTTTACCTTGACATTTTCATTCTGGAAAGTGGAATTTAGTTAGTGTTTGTAATGTGGGGTGAGTGTAACCTTCTTTAACCCACGTTTCATATTTTTTATTGTCGAATTGTTATCTTAACACCAGCACAAATGTCATCATTTTCTAGGACTGTTGTCAACTATACACAGCTGTTATCAGCAGGCGACGTTCAAATGTGTCACTGATTATTGCTTTGCTTCCTAGCTTCGGTTGTTATTCTAAACTGCCGATTGTATTTTATTGATTTATAGCAATCATCTGAAATGCATTGTACTAAAATGGATTGCATAAATAATATTGAATAAAGAGACATGAAAATGAAGACAAAAACACAAATTACGTTAACCAACACAAGAGAATGATAAGCACTTCCAGTTTTTATTCTATTTCTTGATTGTTTGAAATAGTCGATTTCCATTAATGCACGAATCAAGATTTTCTAGAGGGAGCTTTTCGGTTTACAAATATATCCAGTGTGTTTCTTCCGTCTCCATTTTTCACTTTCAGCGACTATTGGTCCTTAGTTTTATTCATGTGATGGTAATGAATATTTGGATGCTTTGTTGATCATTTGGAATAACAGACATTAATGCTTGTTTCATTTGGGTTTATTCAGTATTCGCCCCTTTTTTATCGGAACACTTAAAATTCTGCCATAAAACGTAACTTCAGTCGGATAAATTAATTTTTGTTTTATTCGTAAGTCTTCGATTTAAGTGAATTACAAAATTTAAAATCAATCGCCTTGAAAATTAATTTGACAGCAAATAAGCGTGGAAGGTTTTATTATATTTTTATAATCACTAGATTTAGTTTGTCACCTTTTAAAATATTCCAAAACAATTGTTTAAAAATTTAAATAATTTTCTAATAAGTGTTGCATTCCATTGATTCTCTTTATTGCGTGTGTGTGTGTAATTAGTCTTAAAGGAATTTTTTTCCTTCTTTTATCGCTTCGTTTGTTCTTTTATTTTTGAGAAGTTTCCGATTCATAATCATTTACTACGCCGTATTAGAATTTCGGTTATTAAAATCCACAAAATAAAGAGGTGTATAATGAAGCAGGTGTCGTCATTCTCGAGCGAGCCTCCATATTTCTTAGCATCTAATTATCTCTTCCTAATTTGAATAAGCTAATCTTCAGATACTTCAGTTGTAAAGATAAACATCTCACCCCGTGTAATTATATCTTTTAAAATATTCATAGGAAATTAGGATTTTTTTTAAGGAAACAAAATAAAATCTCAATTTCTATTGTGATCGGTGTGTAAACTAAATCCATTTAAAGATGTTTTTCCTTGATAATTTTCTTATGAGGATCTTTAATATTACCTTTTTCATATTGAAAGGAACCTATCTGTTATACTTTGAGGCTTATCCCTTCTCATCAGAAATTCTTTTAATTTCGGTTATCCTCTAAATTCGTGCGAACAGCTGATTCAAATGCTGTTCTCCTTTAGTATGTGAGATTCTTGTGTTTTTACTTCACAACAGAGAATTGTAATTCGCTCCGTTTTCCCGATCTAAATTATATCTGTGGTCGTAACTAAATATTTGACTATCTAGAATAAGAATTCAGTTTGATGAACGTGACTGCATCAATGTTGTGCGCTAGTTAAAGGAAGGTTATAAATAGGATTGTGTTCAAGTATTCGTTCCCCCCTCCCATCCCTGACTGGAGACAGTTAATACCAAGTTTCTTTGTAACTCTTCTCTGAGTGGGTACTCCTGAACAAATATAAATATGCCGTTTCTATTTCCTTGTTTATCTTGCTGTTGAAGCCGTAGTGACATACAAAAGGTGCTGTAGTTAGCTCCTGTCCGTATTCACGAATGTTTATCAATGATTGACTAAGGCAAACTTTCATTCGATTTATGGTATTAAAACAAATATTGCAGGAGAGAGAGAATACAAATTAAACTTGGCGAGAGACCATTCATTTTTGTGTAATCTGTTATCCATGTGTAAGCAAGAAAAATTTGCTTGGAAAGTATCTTCACGGATATCAGCTTTAGTATTATGCACATCCGAAAGGAAGTGTGCTTTGCATTATGCGATACAAAAGCAGATGCGTAGAGCAAATGACGGAGATGTGAAGTCATCGGAATTAACATACAAGTAGAATAGGCATTTTAATTATGGATTTGGAGACGCTTACTAAGAATACCATGGACTGCAAAGCAAACCAGTAAATCAGTGATAGACAGAATAAAGCCAGATGGCTCACGCGAAGCTATGATCATCAAGCAAAATTGTCATACTTCGGATATATTATGCGACCAAATGACAGTGTGGAGAAGATGATGATGTTTGTTAAAGTTGATAGAAGAAGAGGAAGACCAAAAGTTAGATGCGTGGATGGAGTTAAAGAAGCAACTGGAGTGTGCCTAGAAATTCTGAAAGACATGGACAAGGAGAGATCTGGATGGATAATGTATGTTTCATTGAATCACCAGAAGTCGAAAACGACTCGATGGAACATAACAAAACATAAAGAATAGACAGGAAGATACTTCACGCGCAAACTGTTTGCTTACAGTTCGATAAAAGACTGAACACGAATCTAATTTCTTGGTAAATTAAATTTATAACCAAGAGAAAAGCCTTGAGAGCGAATATTCAGTTTTATATTCTAAGCGGAGTTGCTAACCATTTTCTGCGCGGCACCGACTCTGATTTATGATTGTCATTATTCTATTTAATCTAGTTTCGTTCTTTGCTGGAGAAGGAACTTTTCTTTAAGACGATTTTTTAAACTAAATATATCGCATATGCTAACTTGTTAATAACTTTGTATAGCTGCATGATGAACCCCCTTTCGAGTTTTCGAAATTCGAGTCATCGGAATTCAAGGAGAACCGGCCTACCAGTCCGGAACTCGGGGTGGGGGGGGGAGGATCCCCCTAGTGTGTGTCGCACTGCTCCCTTGTCCAGTTTCTTCTGGAGCTGTTTTGAATTTGTCCAAATGATCAGATCTACAAACCTAGCGCGAATTCTCCTTTTGGATCATTACCGTATCAAGAATACTGTTCATCAAAACACGTGTCCATTATCAAGTGTAAACACTTCTAAATGCAGCTTTTAACAACCTTATTTTGTATAATTTTTATGTGATTGATCGCACATTTAATTCGATGTGAAAGCGGAGAAGGCAATGAATAATTTTCAGATTTTGAATTTCTTTTTTGCTTGCTTTCATTTGTAAGAAATTCACTCTCAGTTAATCAGAGCATATAATTAGCCAGTAATGCATACATATCTTAATCTACTGTGCTGAGAATGGAGAACATCTGCAAGAGATACCATATCCCGACTGAAAAGTTTAACTCCTATGGCATATTTTTCTTACTTTGGTCGTATACATTTTTTTTTCCAATGAGCTTTTCGATAGCGAAAACCGACAGGTCACTTCTCATCATAACTAAGAGTTGTAAATGAGTTTTCTCAGCTACTGCGAATTTCGCGTAGTGTGTAGTGCATTGTGTTACTGTGTTGAGTTGCGGAATAACGATGAAGTTGTTACATTAAAACCAGCATATCATTTCGTAGTAAAAATAAACAAAAAAATAATAAAATCAACTGTAACAGATAAGCTATTTATCGTGTTCGTTTTTTTTTTTATTTCAGTAGGAATTTGCTAAAAAGCGCTAATTTTGATTCTGTAAAAGGGAAGTTGCATACAACTTTTAAAGTAAGAAAGTGTAGTTTGGAACGAAAAAAAAATTGGTGTGGGAGAGAGATGACTTCTTTTCCGAAAGATAAAGGAGCAGTTGTCAGTTGGTGTCTCTACCCTTGTTCTTCTCTGAGGTTAAGAGAATCATTCATTCGTACGTATGTGTTGTGGATGAAAGATCACCCAGAAATCGATAGTCGCTGCTTTCGGTTATGTTTGTAATTGCTGTGTTATATATATATGTTATGTATATCCGTTATTCAAAATTATGAACAGAAATGCTAATTTCTTTCTGGTAAAATTAAAAGAAAAATAATTTGCTTTATCTTCTAAATCAGCAAACGGAAGGAAGAAAGGTATTGTAGGAACGTTCGTTCCGTTAGTAGGTCTCGTAGTTGTTGGGTTATCTTGGGCCCTTTATTGAGTACCAAGTGTTTTCCATGAGAAATTTTAAACTTTACTTTTGCATTTACTTGCTTCTTTATACAGGGTATTTTAAAAAGAATATCCCGATTTGAAAATTGTATATCTCTGCAACCACGAACCACAAATGAATGCGACTTGTACCATGTGAACAGCCTTGGCCATTCATATGGTACAAAATAAATTACTTGGTAATTTATTTTGTAACTATACCACATTTTCATTATTAAATATAATTATTTTAAATCGGGTAATTAATTTCGAAACACCCTGTATAATCGAATATACGTTTAGTTATCTCTAAATCGTATTTTAGAATGAGTAAGTAACACTTCAATCTTCATTCTTTTTTCTCTTACATGTGACTGATTGCAAATCATACTAGACTTTCTAGTAAAGAATAATTTAAATGTACAAACCATATTAATGAACATTTGTTTTTATAATGTGTACTTAATAGGAATTATCTCAAAGCAGTTTTAAGCTGCCTGCTAGTCATTGTTAGTGTATTTTGCAATACACTAGAATAACATAAAGCAAGTACACCCTTGCCTTCAGACAGTCAGTGTGGTTTCTCATCGATTCATATCAGTAAGTAATAAAATGTCAAATAAGTTTCGTTTCTTATTAATTTAATGAAGTTGAATTCTTCCCCTAAATGAAGATGGAACTGAATTAATTAAGGGCCTTGATTTCACTTGCAGTTTTTTGAGATTGCATTCTTCACTGAAGAAAGGAGCCTGGAACTCGTTCTACTCTATTCTTCAAATTTGTTGCCTTTATTATTGCGAGTGTTTCTTTATGTTCGCTATTCCCACCATATGGTAGGCTCTTCTGATTGTTCTTTTTAGTAGAGCATTCCCTCAATATATTCCGCACTTCTTCACAAGTTCTACTTCACACTTCTCAGATTTCACGGTACTCTTTTATATTCCAAAAGCAATATCGTCGAAAGATAATCTGTTTGTTCTTATGTCAATGCAAATATATTTCGGAGAAAGGTTCTTAGGTGTTGAAAGGCAACGATTCAAACTTATCTCAAAGTCATGTATAGTGGTTTTAGACAGTTCGAAGTGTTTTAGTTTGGTTATGCAAGCACAAGAATGCTTGGCAGCAAGAATCAACATTTTTTTTAAACTTTAGCGCTCGTGTTAGTAATTCTACACTGCTACTCGCCATATTCGATATAAAGATCTATATAGTAGGAAAAGAGACAGACTGACAACTCGTTTCCTTTCCTGACGCATGCGCCTTCTTGCAAGCTCACTATTGTGGCATTTTGCAACCAATAATGGAATACGGTTAAGAAGCAAGCATTAAAGTGCTCTTAAACTTTTAATTCCAAACGACGAATTACCTTCGTCGTTTAGCTATTTTATATGTTTTGTCAACACTCATGTTTTTTATTCTTAATGCTGCATTACATTAAATACATTCAGCATAATACGTGCGCCCTCTATTATTATTATTACATCACACCTCCAGGGAGTCCAAAACTCATCGAGGGAGGGCATCCAATTTACAACTCTTTATCTCACTACTCCACCAACCTTCATCATCCAACACCATCTACCTTCGACTACCACCACTAGTACTTTCACAGACAATCGCAAACATCCATGCCCACGGCGGGATTTTGAGTCAATTTATGTGAAGACTACTCACCAGCAGGTCGTTCAACTGTGTTTACGACACAGTAGGTTACGCAGGTGCGTAATCCTCGAGGAACACGATTCGAAATTCTCAAGTTTTGGTTTAAGTTCGGACTGGATTATCAACTTTTCCCGTCCCCACGCCCGTCGTGCTCATTTTAGGAAGTAAATGAATGCGCCATCCGTTTGTCCAACTTTATTTTTTGACTTCACGCATTTTGGAGTTCGTATGTCGTATCCCGACTTAGTGAATGAAGAACCAAAAAGCATTTTCTTTTCGAAATTATTTACCAAAATAATGATTGAAGAAAATTTTATGAAAAATTTTTTAAAAAACATTTTTATAATCCAACTTCGCTTATGTTCAAAATATAAATGGTTCTTAAATATAATTTAATTTAATAACCCCTCTTAAATTGTTTCGTCTCCATTAATATTTTAAGTGCTAACATTTTAAGTATTTTGCAGCATATTGGTTCAAAAAAGTGTCTATGAAATTGGATCCAGTCAGGTCAATAAGAAAATGTAGTGAAGTGCCAGTCGGAGTATCACATCGTTGAAAACCAGCACATAAGCCTACTTGGAACTTTGAAACCTGTCCAGCGCCCGGATTTAATCACAAGGTAAGACATTTGAAATATTCCTATTCTAGAAATATTTTGAACAGTTTAATACGTGTGAATTGGATTTTCAAAAGCTCACCCAATAACTTTTCCAAGTGTTATTGGGATAATTAAAATATTGGAGAAAAAGTAATTCCCGAAGAGACAAAATGACTTATTTTAGTGGTCAGTCATACACACTTTGCGAAGACACTACAAAATTAACGCCCTCCCCCCACACTAAACGCTGGACTATATATGTGTGTGGGGGGGATGTTACCACACTATTGTGCTGTTCTCATCCGAACTAGAAATTCTATCAAGTAAAGTAAAACGTTTATTTTCTCAAGCTCACAACAGCTGCACTCAGTGATAAATTTTGTAAGAAATAATTAAAATACCAAAGTGTACAGTCAGTTTCCTACATAAAAACATTATTTAATAAAAGTAAAGGTTTTGTATAGAATAATTTCAACTGTGCGTAAAAATGTACAAAAATAACTGAAAATATGTGAAAAAGTTGAGGACAAGATCATGTTACAGCCTACCAAGCAGTAATTCGTGTATTCTCTGTTCAATGTATCCTGGATATGAATTGTCACCAAACTTCCCTGATGTGAGTAGAATATTATACAAGGCAGTAAATTACATCCTCCTTTACCATTTCTAAAGAACTAAGTTTTATGTGTGCGTATGTTTGTTTATATATCCAGAATTTCGTATCCCTCCTGGCAGAATTATGAACACTTAACAGTAGTTGCTAAGTCTCATTGCACTTCCCTTTATTTAGATAAGTATTCAGACCGATTTCCAAAGATGATTAATGAGAAATATTCTCTACTAATATAACATTTCTCTAATTAATTATTCACCGTTTTAAAGAACACTTGAGTACCCAAATTGTATCTGATTTTCACCACCATCACTGCAGAAACTGCTGTTTGAATTTTTTTTCACTAATACATATGTACAGGGTTTTCGCGTAAGTCCAAAAATGCAGTTGGTTATTGAAGAACTGCATTTAAATTTGCTTTATTTTGGGAACCGAAGCGTTGCTGTCTTGGTTGCACGCCTGATGGGCTGTGCCCTGACCGGTTCGAGACATTTCGCAAGTGCGGCAGTGATCGGCCTCCACGTGGGGTTCCTGAACACCGACTGGCTCACTATGCTGTTCCTCCCTTCCCGGGTTAGCACCCGTGTAGGGAGGAACCGTGGGGTTTTGTTTCCTTGCTGCCACAAATTGTACTGATGAGAACAGCTCTGGCTCGTTTGGTTGGAGAAACGAAACTTCTCAAGAATATATCCCGAGGTCCAGGACTTGTTTGATGGCACGTCACTCACCCGTTCCAGCAGCGTCCTGAAGAAAAGAGAGAATCATCATCGTAATGACTGTAGGCATTCCGTACCTGCTAGAGAGAGACAGCAATCTTCCAGTGGTCCATCAATTCCGGATTTGAGACATTTCGTCTGTCATGACTTCAGTCGTGCGTTTTCCACCGCAGTAGGCCTCGGAGTACATCGCATTGCTAAACACCCCGTTGAGGTGAATGCTGCTATACGCACCGAACGCGTTAACGTGCGTTGGACCGCTGAAGAAGAAACGATTCTAGCCACTCATGAGATCCAGTTGTTGCCAACAGGCATAAAGACCATTAACGAGGCCCAGGCTAAGATGTTTCAACATGAATCGTTAAATTCCATCAAAAGCCACAGAAGAAAGGCCAGCTACAAGAGGCTGGTTCAGGAACTGACTGAACATCCATCGCATCGCAGGAAGGAACCGGTAATACCTCCCGTACTTTCAGCTTCTTCTTTCATCAATCAATCCCATAGGCTGTCCTTTGAATCAACTGAGGAGGCTTTGCTTTCCAGATTGGCATCTTCCCCGGACAAGCCTCCTCTTTCTGAGTTCAGCCAGAAAGTGGAGGCTTGTCCAGCTCATTCAAGAATTCTAGTCATTCAATAAATTATCAGTGCCATTCTCTCAACACCATCTCCTCCATCTCTAGAATAACAACACGAAAACGTCGTGTAATTTTGGAGTTCCGTGTTCTCCACACCACCTCCGCATTTTTCTGAGAGAGACTCGCCAATGGTATTTCGGCCTATTCCTGCATCACAGCTCTATTGACCCATATCCATTAAAGAAATAAAATAAGCTTTCCCTGCAAATTCATCTATCCCTGGACCAGACAGTTTTCCAGCATCAAGACTTCGTAGGGTGCCTCTCCCTATCCTACAGGACTTAATAGGTCTTCTTCTCTCTACAAGAGTGACTCCATCATATCTTAATGCTTCAAGAACTATTTTTATTTCCAAGAAGGAAACCTCTACACATGCTTCAGACTATAGGCCTATTACTATATCACCAGTGATTCTTAGACTTTTCCATAAGATATTGGGCAGACGACTTCAGCAATATGTACAGCATGGCTATCGGCAGAGAGCTTTTATCCCTTCTGATGACTGTGCCGAGAACATCTACCTCCGTTCCTCTCTTCTTTCAGATTCCCGAAGTCTCCTTAAGCCTCTAATTGGCATCCCTGGATCTCCAAAAGGCCTTTGATAGTGCCTCCCTTCCTGCTATCCTTAGAACGTTATCTGTTGCCGGATGTTCAGAACCTTTTCTTACTTAGATTAGGGAGCTCTATATAGGTGGCTCCATTTCTATCACAACAGGGGTTCCTGTGACCACAATACCTGCGGCGCGGGGTGTTCGTCAGGGTAACCCTCTATCTCCTTTATTCTTCAGTTACATCATAGATCAGTTTCTTCGCTCTCTTTCTAACCATATTGGTTGCTCTGTAGGTGTCTCTTTTTTTCATTGTTATGGCCTTTGCTGACGACCCTATTCTCTTAGCCTCCACAAAGATACGCGTGTAGGAACTCCTTGACCGAGCAGATGACTTCATATTACATACCTGAATATTATTGTTGAGAAGGCCTCTTCATTATCCCTTGTCTCTCAGGTCAACAAAAAAGCTGAATGTCGAGAGTATAGAGTTTTCCCTGAACGCGAGACCCTTGCATGCTTTGACCATTCTTGGTCAAAGCATGCAAGATACCTTGGTGTTATGTTCACTCCAAAGGGGAAATCTTCTGCCTTTAAAGTTCGCGCTGCCGTTAGATCATGGCTCCGATTACTACCAGACACCCCAATAGCGTATTTTGATGCTCTGGTGAAAGACGGCGGGCTGGGGTTCCATCAATAAGGTGGCTGATCCCACGGCTCCGCTTATATAAAATGGTAAAACTTGCAGCTTCATCCTCTCCTATCTATAGAGAGGCTTTTCATAGCCCTAGTATCCAAGAGGTCATTAGACGTGTGAAGGGGTGGACCCAGTATCACGATGCCCAGATTGAGACAGCAAGAGATGAGTATAAGAGAAGAGAAGAGCGGCTTTGCTTTACAGTTCTGTAGACATCTACAGTTCTTATGTATTACAGTTACATTACATTACAGTTCTTACATTACAGTTCTGATGTCACTCCGAGCCCAAAGGAGAACAGGCCTCCCTTTGCACTTATGGCTAAGGAATCTTTAAATACGCATTATTAGAGAGTGGATGTTATGCATTACTCATGAAGGAACCATATGAACTGTTTTTTTGTATACCAAGAAATTTGCCCTAGTTATCAGCTGCTATGGAAAGCAAGTCCTCTATGGAATGAATTGTGTTACATTATGGAATTATCTCCAATTCTGTGGAGCTAATTAATCTGCTGGTAACTCAATTTACTCACTTTTCAACACCGTAAAAAATAGAAATTATATAGAACTAAGTTTTATTATGAATTCCGAATTACAGACTTGTACTTCGAAACAAATTTATAGAAGTCCGTGCTAATCAGAGTGGAATAATGTTTTCTTAATTACACCAGACGAGTTAAATTTCGAGTTTTACACCAATAAACTTGTTGCATCCTATCATTTAGACAACCCAGGTAAACACTATGGGAATTCGAAGATTTAGAAAAGTAACTTGGATAGATTGCACTGAAAACAAATTTTTGAATTTATTTTAATGACAAATGTGAAATCTTTGAAGTTCTTCGAACTACGTGATGCGTCAATTTTCTTTGTATGCCTTTGTATACAATGAATTAATTTTTTTTTTAAACAACAAAACCCCACTACGATAGTACATAAAATTATTTAATTTAAGTACACCTGTTGAAATTCTGTCGAAAATTCGTAAGTTCTGGGTGCACAGTTTGGTAATAATGGCGTTTTATTAAGTATTCCTATTTTTAAAATGCAATCTCCCTTTAGTGAATCGCACTGAAAAGGTAAATAAACGAGCGATATAATAGAGCGTGTGAAGTTGTGATCTACTTTTGGGATTACGCGCGCGCGTGTGTTGGGAGGTGGATGGGAGGGCAACTTATCTCGCAATTCTCATAGTGCGTTTTATTTTGCTTGGACTAGGATCTCTCTCTCTCTCTCTCTATTTCAAGTATCCTCAACCACATACCCGTGGGACTATTTTATTTTAGGGAATAAATGATTGAGCCATCTCTTTTTCTAACTTTGTGACTCCTCTTCGCTTCCTTGAGTATTCATCTCTGCTCTTAGCAAATTAAGAGCAGATGCGTATCAAAATTATTTACTAGCATAATGACAAACTTTTATAATAAAATTGTCATAAAATATTTGTATAACAGTAACTTTGCATATGATAGCTATAAACTAAATTCTGCTTGCCAGTCATTATGTCCATCTTAAAAGTGTTAATTGCGAAGTATTTTCTAGCATATTCATTCATCAAAGAAGTATGTGCAAAAGTTGACTCGTTCGATTCACGAAGAGAATGCTCGGCATGTAATGGAATGGCAGTCGACATGTGAGCTACATGGAGGAAAGCCGACTCGGAAGTTTTAGGGGCCCTGTATCTGAATTGAATTACAAGATTAGTGATTTAGCATACCTATTTTGGGACTATTAAACGCCTTCTAAATGATGCCATGAATCACACTGAAATAATTGTAAATCAGTTGCACTAACAAGAACTGAATAAACATTCTTAAATCAGATTTTGATATCTTAAAATTCTGGTCGTATTTTCCGTACACATTATCATTTATGAATTGCCGCCCCTTCCACTGAGTTAAATGCCAAAATTTTAAGCTGCACTAACTTTGGGATCCCCTTTTGATCATAAATGCACATACTTATTTTAACATTTTCTTAGAAATTAGATTTTGCTAATTTCAGATACTTGCCATTCTTGACCTTCCACACGAACTTGAAGCATTTTAATGCCATCAGCTTTATCTTAATGCCGGCTTTAATTTGACATTTGTTTTAAAAATCTAGTTCTTAAATACCTCGAAGTTTGTTCGTTAAGAGAAACTTTTAATAGACTCTTACACATTCTCCTCAGTTTGCAGATTTCCGACAAGTACGCATACCATTTGGTTAAATTCAAATACTTCAAGCCCATCAGCATTTTAATTTCCTTGGTTATTGGTAATAGGTGTTAATATAGTTAAATATCAAGACACAGGCTGCTAAATTTACTGATTTGGATAATTCGGAGAAGCCCATTTTCCTGTTTTGATTGACTAGTTAACGCAAATTCCTCAGGCTGCAGAATACACAAGAACCTAAGTATTCCTCAGCATTTAACTTGCAGATATAAGAGTGATAGGAAGGGATTATTTCAGACTGAAGAAGTAATAGATTTGTCTTCCTTTAATTGCATTCTCATTTCGGATCTTTTAGCCGAACTCAAAAGCCGGGACTACATTGTATAAACATGTTACGTGCATATTGAATACTGGAAGGATTTGTTTGAATTCGAGGAAAGGCAATGGGAGTACATTCGTAGTGAACAGCTCCAGCCAAATAAGAGCTTTTATTGATTCATTTAGACAGAATAATCATGCCGCTATATATGTACTTCTATCCATAAGGAATCGGTTTGAGTGTAGATTCAGCATTTAACATATTGCGAATAGCAATACAGAAAAGCACATTCTTTCTCTTCCCCCCCCCCCACTTTTTATTAATGGTTTCTTGTAGTGGATCTCAACCGTTTACACTTATGTCAAGGAAAATGATTACGTGGGAGTGAAACTAGAGTTTATAAATGTTATGACATCACTTCACGTGGAACGATAGACCCCAGACGCCATGCTAATATTTTGAAGTTTCTTTATTTGATAATTTAGTTTGCACTTTTTAAAATTCTGCTTTCGTGAAGATCATACGGTGTAGAAGAATAATTGAATGCACAGCTTGTGTCTGCACCTCATTAAATGCTGTGACGATACATTTAAGTACAAGCTTCATTGTTTACCATTCATTAGTCCACTTTCTCAGTTTTGTAAAACAACTACAAAGGAATGTTAATTAGACGAATTCAGGAGATGCAGATGACAATACTAGAACTTCTGTTAACACTTTCGTGTCGTTATATATGCATTATTTACACACTAAATTTTATTTAATTTTTATTTCCATTTCTTGCCTTTCTTCAAACCAAACTGCGAAAGATTAATTCCTTCCTTCTGTTTAGAAAGCAGAAAAATTATAAACCTATAAGCGGAACAAATTTCAATCTCAACGTGAATTGTATGCAGGGAGGGGAACCCCTCCCCTTTTTTCCAGATTGTATATATTGTCATAACGATTTCTGTTGTTTGTATTTGGGGAGCTTTACGATTTCTCTTGCAACGATACAGAGTGAGTGGAATTTACGCTGATTTCATAGGGGAGGAGGGACAAATATGCTTATAATACTTTAATCTTGAAATCATTCGGTAATCTGGAAATTGATTAACAAGCATATTTATTTTATCAATTTTATTATACAGTTTCTGAAAAGTGGAGGTAAAAGACTTAAGTTTTTTTATTGGGAAACAATTTTTAAAACGATGATATTTTATCTGAACTGCAATAATTAAATCTTTTACAGCAGCAGTCATGTAAGAGTAATGAACGAAGTCCATGCCCCTTAAAATAAGAAAAAGACTTATAAATGGAGATTTAATGTTGATATCATATCACTCAATAGCTGTGGAAACAAGTCTGAGTAGTCACTTTAATATACAGAACAGGGGCAAGAGAGAATCACGAAATTTGTCTCGGGTTATGTGCAATTTGTGTGATCTGCATGCAAAGAATCCCCGGTCATTAGAAGCAGTTAGAAAATTCACCGTTTCTTTTAGAGGAGGAAAAAATATGCACCGCAGTATTAATAATTAACACGGTAGGAAAACATCAACGTATATAATACAAAAATAGAAACGTCACTGTTTCAGATAACAAAAAGAGATCAGTTTGTGAATGTTCGTGACCATTATAATTTCAGTGTATTACAATTTCTGTCGATATAAAGTGATGCCCTCTAGCGCAGGTTTACTTGAAAGAATGGAATTGATTGTAGCAGAATTGCCGTTCTGAGTTTACATGGAATGAATCCATGGGTAGTTTTATGCCCATCCCTAATTGTACACTTCATGAGTAATTATATGTTTGATCAAGTACAGAATATTGTATGTATTCGTTTTAGCAACATCTCCTCTTTCATGTTAGTCATGATAATGAATGTATGGAAGCAATATTTGGAGACTGAAATCAATTGCTTTATGTGAACACCTTTGAATGTTTGCCGTCAGTAAAATAAAGTTCTGAATCACATGCAGTTGCATTCGATGAAAGATCTCCAATAATGATAATATCAATATGAACGTAAATATTTCATGCAATTAAAAATGTGTTTTCTAAGAGGGTAGCTTAAATGAAATAGACGGACCGATCACGGACAACAGCAACAAAATTAAATTGATTGCCATCAATGACGCGATGGAAATTTTTGGTTTTTGAAGTCAGCACTCGTGTGGTGGTGCTTCAGCCTTTTGCATTGTCAAATGATGTTTTTGAAGAAATAACGTCGAGATATTTCGGGAATGTGACAGATTTATAATTGCAATTGCGAAATTGAAGAAAGATGTGTTGACCTAGCATTCCATGAGTTGAGGGAGAGAATCTATCTATGAGTTTCCCTTAAAGAACTCATTAAGATGATTGATATTGACAGCGATTGAGAAGAATTTTGTCTTCTACTTTTCTGTAAATTATATTTGCTACCAAATAACGTAATTGTACTATATGAGGGACTGATCTTCCAGTTTGCAGTCGTTCACAAATGGCGCCGGTTAGCATCGTTTACTGAAGATGAGATCAGTGCAGTCGTTTTTACAGGGCCGTTTTCCAAAACATCATTTGCAAACATCAAATGTTCGCAAGTAACTGTTCAATAAATAATCGATTTACTAGTTTGGAAGATAAGAGAGCTTGAATAAGTCTCATCTGACTATGAACAGATACAACATCTGACATAATGTGCGAATTTGAAGTAGCAATTTAAGTGGTCGATTCACTTAGTCATTATATGTATACTGAGTAGCCACTTTATTAGTTTGACTGCTATCATCTCTGGAATCCACTGCTTTGTACATGTCAAGATAATTTATTTAATTTTTATAAAATATGCTGCAGGACAAGTGGGACTGCCTTCTAATTAACCAACTTGTTATTGGGCCAGCGTTACGAAAACTGAATAAATATTTAACCAGTCTTACACAACAGTGTTGAAATTATAGATCGCCTAAGCATTGCACTGTGGCGCAATGCAGTGGCGATCTGCTTACGAGAATAGCAGAAGGCACGCTGGCTATGAACATTTTACTGATGAGGGTGTGGTATTAAATAACCTCGTTAAGTTCCACACTTGAAACTAACCTACGTGCGCAGTGGGCATAGGAACGGACCGATATTAGACACTCCAAAGACAATAATAGTTAATGATATTGCCTCATATCAGGAGATTGCAGATATGGAGAATTGTGCATCAATTAACATGGGAGAGGGCGAGATTCATGACGCTCTTTCAACCTGATACTGGTGGAATGACCCTGAAGTCCAGAGCCTGTAGGCAAAAATGGGAAAGTAGAGCATTGTTGCCAAACGTAGACACAGCTCTTCATGGTATTAGTTTATTCGTCTGGTAACATTTCCATCAGTGTTATGAGGTGGATTTGTTACTTCAATAGATTTCTTGTTAATCAGATGTCGACCTAACAGTGAATGCCGTCAGATGAATGAAATCAGCTGCAGGTAACTGAAACATCTGAAACGGGTGTTTCTCCCACCTTACTAGTTTTAACTAGATTAGTACGAAGTGCTCATTGTCACTCCCTTGATAAAGGAAAAAGAAATTTCATGCATATGCAATAGTTTTTTTTAAATTTTTTTTATCGCATACTTCTGGGAAACTTTTAAGGTAGTCTGACGTTTATAAGCGATGCTTTCTCCATTACCTATTCTTATAAATTCTTTTGCTTTATCTAAATTAAAGTGCCTCTCTGATATTCCCAGCGTATAATTATTACTCAGTTTCCCATGAGGAGATATTAATTTGAAAATAGCTGATGAAATTGAAAGATTGGACTTTTTAAAAGAAATAATTTATCTTCAGATACACACTAGAGATTGGGTGTGCATGGTTCTTCGCTTCTTGCAGGGGGATTAGCAAAAGGATTTACAGATCAATATTTATAGTGGTTGTTGCTTAAAGAGTTCACTTAACTAATTTCGTCATTAACATTGAGTGTAGTTGCGAACTTAAGAAAAGGAGCAGAGGAAGACCTAGGAAGACCTATGAAGTCCGAACGCCTGTTTGCCTTAATAATAAGACTTTTTTTCAGAAACTTTCTACTTTTGCTGTGAGGATTGTTGTGATCATATAAAGAATTTTGGAAATCAAACGAAACCTTATTAAAAACATCCCCAGAGTTTGTGATTAAAAAGACCATGGACCGTAATTGTCACCACTATTGGGCAAAAAAGATCAAATAAATGGGACATTGCTTTCAAAAATACTGCCGATGAAATATCTTCGTTCACTCGACAATCAGTAAAATATGTAGTATCAGTAAAATACCAAAATGACTTAGCATTATTAATTTCTTTATAGAAGACTCAAATTTATTTCCTAAAGAAATTTATATTTCGGATAGAACAGTATTTCTCAAATTTTTAATTTGCATCACTAGATGTGGGATTTTGATATGCTTCTCTCTCTCTCTCTCTCTCTGTGTAATCTGATTTGTTGTTTTTCTCTATTTTATTTTAAATATTGCAATAGTATTTTAATAACGGAAACGTCAGCAAAGAGATTGTGTATTTCAACAACTGATTTTCAGAAATCAAGATTTGGAATTAACGAATTCGGAGGATGCATCACATCTGGCAACTTAAGCTCATAATCCCGACTTCCTTGTATTTATGAAAACTGCTATGTAGCTTTGAGACTGCTTTCACACATTTCTTAATAAGAGATACATTTCTCATAAAATTCAAATGTGCCTTTCAAAATCTACTTTTTATGTATCCTTCGTTGACATACAGAAACTGCTTTTTGCACTCATATTTTTTTTTCAAGTTGTGTGAAAACAAAACATACCTTCTCTTTATTGTTAAAGTAGCATAAACATTTTCTATCTATTTCTTTTTCTTACCTTGCTACGAACATTCATTTATCCTGTCTTCTCACTCTCCAAAATTTGTATTTGCGGAGTTGAGAAGTTTTAGTAATGTGATGGGTTAAAATATCAGCTGTCTCTCTGCAAAATAACCAAATTCTTACAGTCGTATTGTTAGAATTTGGTACCACTGTTTTTTTTCTTTTTCTAGTCTGGTGAAGGTATCTACAGATATAGTAACAAAATTGTCATTTTTCAGTTCATTTGTACTTTATTCAAAATTACAATTTCGTTATTTGATATGGACTCTGTTTTTATTTCCCCCATCACTAGAATGTATGGGGAGTAAAGTTTTGAAATAAGTTTCGACTTGCACTCAAGTCACTTGATTTTAACTTTTATCGTCTACAGTTGTTGTGTGAAAAGAAAAGAGAAATGTACCTTCTTTTTATTTTTGAAAACTGCATAAATGTTTCTCAATTTCTTCTTGTTACCTTGTATGAACATTAATTTATCCTGTCTTCTCAATCCCCAAAATTTGTATATGTGTTATCTAGCACAGTACGATAACGTTTTTAAACAGAATTGCATTAAGGTATATAAAGTTATGGATTTTGTATCAAATTCTAAACAGAATATATATGTAAAAATTTCACTGTGGAAAACACAACGACACACATCTATGTTCATTTAAGTTTATAAATGCATATTTTAATTTGTTGAAATATTATTATTTACAGAGAAAAAAATTAGAAACATGTAATTACCTAAAATATTCAAAGAATTTTCTGGTTCACTCATTATTTTACTTTACTGGACACAAAACATCACACAATAGGATAGCTAGACTGGATGAACAAATTGCAGTAACTGAAAAGACACGCGACTCGATTGTTGTTCTTTACAGTACTGTTTACCTGACCCTTACTGTTACTTCCAAAATGAAACTTTCGTGCAGATGACTCGCAGACATGTTGTCGCATGCTGTAATTTGGATATGATGTTGATGTGTTTTTATCTCACTTTGTGACATCATTGGGAAAACCTTATCTCTGTGGCTCGAATGGTATTCTATATTATTTATCCTTATTATGTTAAGTATTTTTATCCTCAAACAGCGTTTTTGATGTAAGACCACGTGACTAGTCGTCTCACTCATATGTTAGAAAATGTTGGGATGGGATAAAAATAGCATTAGGTAATGGAGGTGAAAGGGTATTCGAGAGGGTGACAGTGATCTTCCTTGCAATGCTCCCCCACCCATCCCCTAACCCCTCTCCTTCAGAAGATGTCTGCTCAGGATGTAAGACCATGTGATTAGTTCTGTCACTCATATGTCTGCAATTGTTGGAATGGGAAAAAATAGCATTAGGTGGTGGAATTGAAAGGGTAGTCATGAGGGTGAGAGTGGTCTTCCATACAATGCTCCCCTACCCTATCCCCTAACCCCTCAAAACATTCTCCTGCAGAACATGTCCGCTAAGCCTATTGGAGATGAGTGAGCTCGTCATTTACGGATATCTTTTAGTGATTTTTTGCTGCAAAGTTATCAGTATCAGTTGGAGGTGACATCAACAAAAGATATCCGCAGATGACGAGCTCACTCATCTCCAATAGGCTGAGCGGACATCTTCTGCAGGAGATTGGTGTGAGTGGGTTAGGGGATGGGTTGGGGAGAATTGCTGGGAAGACCACTCTCACCCTCGCAACTACTCTTTCACCTCCACCACCTAATGCTATTTTTTTCCCATCCGAACAATTGCAGACATATGAGTGACAGAACTAGTCACATGGTCTTACATTCTGAGTGGACAGACATCTTCTGGAGGAGAAAGGTGGTTGACGGGTTAGGGGATGGGTGGTGGGGGAGCATTTCAGGGAAGATCACTGTCACCCTCTCAAATACCCTTTCACCTCCATCACCTAATGCTATTTTTGTCCCCATCCCAACAATTTGAAGCATGTGAGTGAGAGAACTAGTCGCATGGTCGTACATCAAAAACGCTGTTTGAGGATAAAAATACTTAATATAATAAGGATAAATAATACAGAATACCATTCAAGCCACAGAGATAAGGTTTGCCCAATGATGTCACAAAGTAAGATAAAAATACATCAACATCATATCCAAATCACAGCATGCGAAAACATGCCTGTGAGTTATCTGGACGAAAGTTTCATTTCGGAAGGAACGGTGAGGGTCAGATAAATAGTACTGTAAGGAAAAACAATGGAGTCGCGTGCCTTTTCAGTTACTGCAATTCGTTCATTCAATACAGCTATCGTATTGTGCGGTGTTTTGTGTCCAGTAAAGTAAAATAATGAGTGAACCAGAAAATTCTTTGAATATTTTAGGTAATTACATGATTCTAATTTTTTTCTCTTTAAATAATAATATTTCAGCAAATTAAAATACGCATTTATAAACTTAAATGAACAAAGATGTGTGTTGTTGTGTTCTCCACAGTGAAATTTTTACACATTTCTTCTGTTTAGAATTTGATAAACAGAATAAATGTGCATAACTTTATATATCTTAATGCAATTCTGTTTAAAAATATATCGTACTGTGCCACATAACACAGGTGCAAATTTTGGGGATTGAGAAGACAGGATAAATTAATGTTTATACAAAGTAACAAGATAAAATAGACAGAAAACTTTTATGCAGTTTTAAAAAATAAATAGAAGGTACATTTTCTTTTCTTTTCACACATCTGTACACGATAAAAGTTTAAAATCAAGTGATTGTGAGAGCGGAATCTTATTTCACAACTTTACCACCCATGCTATTTTAGTGTAAGGAAATTAAAAACAGAGGCCATAGCAAATAACAGAATTGTAGTTCTGTGAATAAAGTACATATGGCGTGAAAAGTGATAATCCACCAGACTAGAAGAAAACACTCGTACCAAATTCTAACAGCACAAGTGTTAGAATTTGGTTATTTTACAGAGAGATAGCTGATATTTTAACCCATCACATTACTAAAACTCTTACAAAGTTTGGTATAGAAAATAAAAAGGTATCGTACTGTGTGCAGATAGCACAAATACAAAGTTTGGGGTGTGAGAAAACAGGATAAAAAAGAAATAGACAGAAAACATTTATGCTGTTTTCAAAAATAAAGAGCAGGTACATTTTCTTTTTTTTTCACATCTGTACATGATAAAAGTTTAAAATCAAGTGACTGCGAGGCAAAAC